>NC_091122.1:171119454-171241954 GCF_040183065.1 Periplaneta americana | reverse complement strand
ACTCTCTTGCATTTGATATGGGCTATTGATGCTTTGAATTAATTGTGTGAAACATTATTTCACTCAGTACTCTATTTTCACTGGTGATTATTGCGTTACGCAGGCAGGCGAAATATCGACGGTGCGTTCGGCATATGTACATCTAATTTAATCGGAGTTACGCAGTGGTCTCGTTAGCATCCAGCTGGAATTGGCAAGCTCCGAATTGTTTTGAATTTAGCAGAAATTTATACATAAGGGATTTACGCTCTTTCAGATACTATGTATGCGACTAGATCAAACAGAAGGATTATATACTGTTGCATATGTTATAGATGTATTATTTTGTTCTAAATAGTGGCATATACTAGGAAAGAGCGTCCATTCTTTCCGTTTCTTCTTTTATCTTTTTTTCCCCTGGATCTCTAGTATTTGCTACTATTAAAAGGAAAACGGGTAATTTTGTTCCCCTTTTTACCCTGGATCATTCTGTACTTACTACTATTCAAATCAAAACGAATCATTTCTGTTACCTTAATACATGGATATTTCTGTACTTCTACAATTCAAAGTAAAACAAATAATTTCTGTTAACTTTTTTTTTCCCTGAATTATTCTGTATTTGTTATCATTCAAAGCAAAACGAATCAATTGTCTTACCTTTTCTCCTGTATCATCCTTTACATGCTATGATTCAAAACAAAACGAGTAATTTCTGTTACCGTTTTTCCTAGATCATCCTGTACTTGCTACCATGTAAAGCAAAACGAATAATTTCTGTTACCTATTTTTTTTTCTCGGATCTCTAGTATTTTTCACTATTCAAAAGAAAACGAGTAATTTCTGTTATCTTTTTTCCTAGATCATCCTGTACTTGCTACCATTTAAAGCAAAACGAATAATTTCTGTTACCTTTTTTTCCTGCATCTCTAGTATTTTCCACTATTCAAAACAAAACGAGTAATTTCAGTTACCTTTTTTCTTAGATCATGCTGTACTTGCTACTATTCAAAGCAAAACCAACAATTTCTGTTACCTTTTTCCCTGGATATTTCTGTACTTGCTACAATTCCAGGCAAAACAAATAATTTCTGTTAACTTTTTTTTCCTGGATTACCCTGCAGTTGTTACCATTCAAAGCAAAACGAATCATTTCTCTTACCTTTTCTCCTGTATGATCCTTTACATGCTATCATTCAAAACAAAACGAGTAATTTCTGTTACCTTTTTTCCTGGATTATCCCGTACTTGCTACCATTCAAAGTAAAACGAATAATTTCTCTTACCTTTTTCCCTGGATCATCCTGTACTTGCTAACATTCAAAGCAAACGAGTAATTTCTGTTACCTTTTTTCCTGGATCATCCTGTACTTGCTACAATTCAAAGCAAAACAAATAATTTGTGTTACCTTTCTTCCTTGATCATCCTGCACTTGCTACCATTCAAAGCAAAACGAATAATTTGTGTTACCTTTTTTCCTGGATCATCCTGCGCTTGCTACCATTCAAACTAAAACGAATAATTTGTTACCTTTTTCCCTGGATCATCCTGCGCTTGCTACCATTCAAACTAAAACGAATAATTTGTTACCTTTTTCCCTGGATCATCCTGCGCTTGCTACCATTCAAACTAAAACGAATAATTTGTTACCTTTTTCCCTGGATCATCCTGCGCTTGCTACCATTCAAAGCAAAACGAATAATTTGTTACCTTTTTCCCTGGATCATCCTGCGCTTTCTACCATTCAAAGCAAAACGAATAATTTGTTACCTTTTTCCCTGGATCATCCTGCGCTTGCTACCATTCAAACCAAAACGAATAATTTGTTACCTTTTTCCCTGGATCATCCTGCGCTTTCTACCATTCAAAGCAAAACGAATAATTTGTGTTACCTTTTTCCCTGGATCATCCTGCGCTTGCTACCATTCAAAGCAAAACGAATAATTTTTTACCTTTTTCCCTGGATCATCCTGCGCTTGCTACCATTCAAAGCAAAACGAATAAGTTTTGTTACTTTTTTTCCTGGATCATCTTGCACTTACTACCATTCAAAGCGCCCACATCTGTGGAGTAACGGTCAGCGCGTCTGGCCGCGAAACCAGGTGGCCCGGGTTCGATTCCCAGTCGGGGCAAGTTACCTGGTTGAGGTTTTTTCCGGGGTTTTCCCTCAACCCAATATGAGCAAATGCTGGGTAACTTTCGGTGCTGGACCCCGGACTCATTTCACCGGCATTATCACCTTCATCTCATTCAGACGCTAAATAACCTAAGATGTTGATAAAGCATCGTAAAATAACCTACTAAAAACATTCAAAGCAAAACGAATAATTAGTTACCTTTTTTTCCTGGATCATCCTGCACTTGCTACCATTGAAAGCAAAACAAATAATTTGTGTTACTTTTTTCTGGATCATCCTGTATTTGCAGAAGGAATCAATAGAACGCTTCACGAGCGCTATGATTTCTGTTGCAGATGTCCTGACAACGGGCCGCACAGGAGCAGCAGGATGACAGCTCCTGACGAGGACTATGGGAGGCGGGAAAGATTGCTGCTGCACCACCCACACCAGTACCCGCCCCCTGGTCCAACACCACCGCCGCCCCCACCACCCGGGGCCGGAGAGAGGTACATTCCCTCACCCTCTCCCGCCCAGAGCCACAGTGGCAACGGGGGTGGAGGTGGGGGTGGAGAGCGTTACCTACCAGCCCCGACGCCACCCCCGGGAGACCGATACATCCCGCCACCGGCTCCAGCTCCCGGGGACAGATACCTGTCGCCTCCTGGAGACCGATACATCCCCCCGCCTGCCCCGGCGCCGGGGGACCGCTACCTGCCATCGAGCGAGAGGTACCTCCAGAGTTCGTCGACGAGCGATAGGTACAGCCCTGGGGACCGCTACCTGCCGCCTGCGCCGTCATCTGGCGACCGATACATCTCGCCGCCCGCGCCGGCCCCGGGCGACAGGTACCTCCCGACCCCTTCCAGCGACCGCTATCTGCCACCTCCAGCCCCCGCCCCGGGGGAGCGGTACCTGCCACCCCCGGCACCGGCACCGGGAGAACGATATCTGCCGCCACCTTCATCGGCGACCCCTGGAGGACCTGGCGACCCTTATATGCGCCGCGATCTGGGCTACCACCACCACTACCGGCTCCCGCACCCCTCGTACCATCACCCGCACCACCCCTCCCACCACCAGTACCACCCTCACTACCACCACCAGCACCACCACCAACGCGCCCTGCCGCCCGCACCTCACCATCGCTCCCTCAACTACCACCCTCACACGCCGCACCACGTGGTGCCCTCGCCCAACAGGGGGCACATCCGCTGCTGCCCTTCGCCCAGCCACTACGGGCCCTCGGCCGACTCCCCTTACATCTTGTCCTCGACCGGAAGTCCGGGCGGCAGCTCGTCGTCCGGCAGCATCACGGGGGTGTGCCCATCTGCGGGGAACGCCGCTTCCGTTACCGGTTCGGTGAGCGCAGCTACTTCCGGTGTTGTGATGCTGAGCTCGGGCAGCAGCAGCGCCGCGGCGGCGAGCACCGGAGTCGCGGTCGCCAACTCGTCAACCTCGTCGTCGTCGTCGGCATCATCGGCGACAGCTCCAGCAGTCGGTGCGGCGAGTGCTCTGCTAGGAAGTGCCAACGGAAGTGTTGCCAGTGTTAGTGCAGGGGCGAGTAGCACGCGTGAGTACATGACGTCACCCTCGCCATTGTTGCCTCATCGTGGACGGACGCCTCCTTGTAACAGTGGCGGCGGCACCGGTAGTAGTGTTGCTCAACGTCTGCTCCCTCAGTCGACGCAGTTACCGCCTTCCACTTCCAGTAACAATAACGTACCCTCCAACACGACATCTTCCGCGTCGAACATACCCGTCATCGAGTACGTCGGCGCCAGCGGCGGCAGACACGTGTCCACCCCCACGCCGCCCCCTTCATCCCTTCTGCCGCGGTGCAGCAGCCTAAACAGCTGCGATCTGGGGATCGAGAATCCCTTATGCGGAAGTGGGGACGGCGTCAGCAACAGCACTGGAAGTATCGGAGGGGGTAGCCACCATCACCATAATCACCATAATCACCATCACCACCATCAAGCTCCTCCTCGAAGGGGGTGTAGTGGGGTGCTCGAGAAGATAGACCCTTCCCAAGGCTCGACGATCTCTCTGTGTTGCGGGAGCGGTCGCAGGTTCGCGACCGTGCAGACACCTTCTCACCAATCCCAGCAGACCGCTTCCACGGCTGTGCAATGCTTGCCGCCGTCTTCTGGCGTCAGCGTCCCGGCGGCGGATCTGCCGGCGTCCACCACCACCACCACGGTCACCACCGTCACCAGACCGGAGTCGCGGCAGTCTCTGGCTGCATCCGCTGTGACCACGCCGTCTCACCCGCCCCTGCAGCACAGCACACCGCATCACACCTCTCTCTGGTGAGTACCAACTCTAGTCTAGCCTTGGGCACAAAGGGGAAGTGAAACGGCACTCAGAAACCCCGCCCACGTGCTTTTCGTTTACACTGCTTTAAAAACAAACTCACAGTAGATACTGTGCCATTACTGATGGATTTCAGACGTCCAGCGAGAGCTAAAAGTTCATAAAAGCTATGATTCCTGTCCTATACAATCCGTCACTGAGCAATTCTTAACTTCCTGTCTACTCGTCTCACAAGGAAACGTTCTGATGGGGGCAGATAAAAAAGTTAAATTTTTTTCTTCCGCTATGTTAATAATGTCAAAAGAAGTGCTTATACGAATTTTGGCCACTCGACCGCAATTTGGAGGGCCGTAAAATAAGTTGTATGTATGTATTTATTTACACTGCAAGTGGGCAAGCACCCGGTGGCAGTGGTATATACAATATAAACAATACACAATAAAATGATAAGCAATACACAATAAAATTTACAATACACAATACAATTTTACAACACATATACAATTTTATACACAATACAATAAGAATACACAATACAATTTAACACAATAATAATAAAACATAAATAAAATACCTAATTTTACAATACAACCTACATAATTATGTATAGGTCCTACATAAGTTTCAATAGTCTTTCACTTTACTCTCATCTCATTCCCTGTAGTGGCACTATGACGCATTTCACTGACACTTTAGCACACATTTCACTGACACTCTGTAACACATTTCACTGACACTATAGAACACATTTCATTGACGCTATAAATTATCACTGATCGAAACTGTTCACTGCACTGTAAAACCATAACTTCACTGACTCACCTCGCTTCACTGATACAACAGTTCAAATAAGTCAAATAATTACATCCTTATGCATACTTATAAACAGAATTACATTTAAACTAAACATTTCTAGTCTAAGGCCCTCTTACACGCTATTTTTAAACAATTTACAATTCAAACCAAGGAAGTAAACTCGTCAGGCTAGATAAATACATGTCACCTTAAAAAATTAAATGTTGAATGTCACCTTAATTTTAATTTGCACTTTATACACAACTTTTTAAGTTCGCCAAAAGCTGCTAACAGAAAAAAAACACAGTTTCATTAGACAAATTTATTGGAACAAACACAGCAATTGTTGGGCTATTTTTAAACATACTTTCCATGGGAATTGAGACATTTCTCATATCATGAGATCGACAGAGAGAGGTGCTGACGCAGTCAAACGCTGGTTCCGATCTGAGGCGGCTGACTTCTACGGCACAAAAATTGATCCTATGGTATGACAAATGTCCCAGTTCCAGTGGGGGATATGTTGACAAATAGCACAACAATTGCTGTATCTGTTTAAATAAAGATTTCTATGCAGTTTTGCTTTTTTCTATAAACGGCCCCAGGGAAAATCACTTTCTGGACGGCCTCGTAATTGCGGCCGAGTGGCCAAAATTTGTATAAGCATTTATTTTGGCATTATTAACATGGTGGAAGAAAAAATTTTAACTTTTTTATCTGCCCCCATCAGAACGTTTGCTTGTCAGCCGGGAAAGTTGGCGGGGGGAGTTAAGTGGAAATCTGCAGTGACTCGATTGAGGCGTTAGTGTCCAGGCTTGAACTAGTCGATGTCTGACAAACAAACAATCTCAAGAGGGCACATAAAAAAGTTATTTTTTTTTCTTCCACCATATTAATAATAATGTAAAAACAAGTGCTTATACAAATTTTGGCCACTCGATCGCAATTACGAGGGACGTAAAAAGATAAGTTTCCCTGGGGTCTTTACAGAAAAAAAAAACAATTTCATGGAAAGGTTTATTGGGACAGACACAGTAGTAGTTGAGCTATTTTTCAACATATTCCCCACCGAAACTGACACATATTTGTCATACCATGGGATCGACAGAGAGATGCAGACGGTTGTTACAAACTAACAAGGCGGTAGACTTCTACGACATAGGGATACAAAAGTTGATCCAGATAGGTTACTAAATATACTAATGAACTTAATTCAGACAGACAACTAACACACAAGAAATAAAAAGAAAGAGCCACCGGCGTGGCTCAGTCGGTTAAGGCGCTTGCCTGCCGGTCTGAAGTTGCGCTCGGGCGCGGGATCGATCCCCGCTTATGCTGATTACCTTGTTGGGGTTTTTCCGAGGTTTTCCCCAACCTTAAGGTGAATCCCAGGTAATCTATGGCGAATCCTCGGTCTCATCTCGCCAAATACCATCTCGCTATCACCAATTCATTGACGCTAAATCACCTCGTAGTTGATACAGCGTCGTTAAATAATCAACTAAAAAGAAAAAGAAAGAGAAGACGTGAGAAATAAAAACACATTTAATATAAATTGACAGTCAGAGAGAAGCCAATGACATTCAATATTATTATACTCCAATTTTACAGAGAACCCTATTTTATCTGAGATAGATATGTTAGGGTTATAAATACATAATAATAATAATAATAATAATAATAATAATAATAATAATAATAATAATAATAATAATAATAATAATATTTATTACTATTATTACATTGATTAATGAACTCTCCTATTGAATTAATCTTACGTTTCAATTATGAATTAATACAATTTTACAAATCTATAAATGACATTCAATAAAAACATGAATATAGTCGATAGAAATACAAAGGTAAAAAATACATACATTTGTTAGTATTATATATTATGGGTAATTTTATAAATTTCTATTTTAGAAGGTTCAATTTTTAAATATTTTAAATTTGGAAAATGGTTTGTAATTTTATTATAAAGTCTTGGGCCGAAACTAGCACCATGTTTAAGAGCTGCACTTGTATGACATTTAGGCTCAATTAATGGGAAAGTAGAATTTTGTCTTCTAGTATGATATTCATGTCGATTAGATTTATGTTTTACTTGATTTCTATGGTAGTAAGTTAGTAAACTATATTTATAAATTTCTTCAATAGTTAATACTTTAAAATATATGAATTAAATTTGTCGCGTAATCCATATTTCTGGTCAGAACTCATTACAAACTTAGTTTCTTTTTGAGCTGTTGTAGAATTTACATCGTACTTAACTGAAGCTAATTTTTGTTTCCATTTAGTAATCGGATTAAAATTGTGTACATGACTTCCGTTCTTAATTTGACTATGGTTCCGATTCTGTTATTCAGATATGTAATATATACTTCTCATTTAACTGTTAGCTTGTATAGACTTGTGAACCTACATTGTCTCCATTAGTTAGGCCTATACGTTGTCTGCTTTGTAGACGACCAAATTAATTCTCTACTTCATAATTAGTGGCGAAGGTATAAACTGTGTAACTGTATAATCAACATTATATGAGGGCTTCTTAACTTTCACCACTAAATAAACAATTGCTATCCGAAAACAAACATTCTGTACGTAAAAATACGCTTCAGTGTTATAACTAGTATTCGGTACGTTGCTTTCCCTTACTTAGTTATGAATGAACCATAAAATTTAACTTGAAACATTTTTGCAATTAAAATTGTTTTTATACACGTATCTAGTATTACATAATGTATTGTACATTTCAAAAGTTCCACATTGTAAACTGGGAGGCAGACTTTCGTGTTTTTCTGAAACAATGAAATGTGTTAACACGTTTTCAGCTAAATGATCTCCGCTTTTAACTTTAACTAATGTGTTGTGAAGTAACTTGACTATAAACCTTGTCAATGTTCAAGATAAACAGTAATAATTGCCATGTTACTGTATAATATATCACAGAACTTTCTTTCTATCGAGGGTTTTTCACACCTCTAGGGGGCGTTGTTTGGTATTTTTTTTTATTTATACTAGACGTACATATGGTGAGGCGTTCGTGCTATCGTAAGTAAGCAGAATGATAGTCCATTACGTTTTTGTCCATTCGTAATTTAGTCCTAATTTTACGTTTGTCCAGTCAAATGTATGTCCTGCATCACATTTTGTCCACAAATCTTTCGTCCATATCATTGTAGTATTATGTGAAATTTCGTTCTATATATATTTTTTGTTCTTACCTGATTTAGTCCAGATTTATTTACTTTAAATTTTCGTAGCTGTATTTATTACAAAAAAAGAATCACTGAAATTTATTTATTTATTTAAATTTAAATATACAGAATAAAGAATAAAATTACAATTACAGAAATAGAAATAAAATAATACAATCAATATAAAAAAGGAGATACAGTAATATTAACAAAATTTGAGGACCGAATGAGCAGCGCTCGTGTTCGGTCGCAGTTCAGATATATTATTAATAGGCATATAAGAATAGTACATTATGCAACGAGCCTATAATGAAGGTAATTAAGAAGCGAGTATGGATATTTATGAAACGAGCGCAAACGAGTTTCATAATTTTCATACGAGCTTCTTAATTACCATTATAGGCGAGTTTCATACGACTTTTTATGCTCGACCATATTTCTAACTTGATATTATTAATTTTCTTTGTATCTGACCTTGACCAATGTCCCGTATGTTGTGAGATGTGCGCAGACGCGAAAGTATTGATTTTTTCCGAGGAACAGATGTCCACATTGACCTTGCTAGGTCATAAGAACCTACAGAAATAACATTCAAATTAAATTAGACATTGAAAAACAAGATGACAAATTGAATTTATTTGAATATTATTTACAATTAACGCTAATTATTATAGTAACAGAACATAACCTTCTGCGACAGTATTGGATTTCCAGCCTCCGTGACTTTTCGCTAATTCTCTTTCGATTGCATATCCGAGAATAATCGACACTTGCGGTTTTATAACGGTAGAAAGCTGACTTGTCATTGGCTGAACAGTTGTAACCTGAGTCGTCATTGGCTGAAAGACCTGACCTGTAATGAGTAGGTGTACTTTAATGACATGCATTTAAGGTCTGCTACCAGGTGTATAATTACTACATTTCGGCATGGTCGAGCATAAAATATACAAAGTAAAATAAAATAGGAACTAAAATTAAAACTACAGCTACAGTGAAATTATATAATATAATAGACCTATATTAATATAAGAGGAATATAGAAAATGAAATAAAATAAAATAGGAAATAGAAATTAAAATAACAGCGGCAATGAATTTATATAATATAATATTAACATAGAGAAGAATAATATCGTATGTGAAAAAAGTAGGACAATTTATAAAAAAAATATAAATTCCAAAATTATATAATATAGGCAGATTAATTCATACACTTAGGCTATAAATTTATTTAATCAAATTGAAGACATTAACACGTTTCTAATTTTCTTGTTATATTTTAGTGGGTTACATGTTAGAAGTTCTGGGTGTAATTTAGCTAAAGAATTATGCAACCGAGGGCCAAAATTAATGCTATGCTTTAGACCAGCAGATGCGAGACATTTAGGTTCTACTAATGTTGAATTACTATTTCGTCTTGTGTCATGATTATGTGCCTGTAATAAAAACTTATTACGATTTTTATGATAAAATTTTAACATAGTAAGTTATATTTATAAATTTCTTCAATATTAAATACATTAAATTCAGAATAAATTAATTTAGCTGGATAATCAAAACGTTTCTTCAAACAAATTTTAATTATTTCTTTTTGAACTAAATTTAACGGACTAAGATTAATTTTTGTACTTCCACCCCAAACAATAATACCATATTGATTGATAGACTGAAAAATGGTCAAATAAACATAAAACATGGCATTTATTTTCAGTTTTTTCAAAGAACAAAGATCATGCATTCATTGCAGGTATTTCTTAGAAAGTGTAATTTCCTTCTTTAATTTCCATCTTCGGGGTTCTGTGGGTTGCTGTGTAATTTCATTACAGGTTGACCGATTCTCACATAGCCAATCTATCCTGGTTCGATTCTTTTATAAGAGTGGTGTTGATAACAGTAGCCATCTTTTATGAGCAGTGGTTTGTTCCTTTTTGAAATAATAATTTTGGGATCCATACCTGATAATTTTAAGTAAAACTAATGTATGCATTTCCCTAGCAACACCTGTCCATTTTTGAGTTCTCCATTATTTGGTATTATATTGCTGGTGTCTGTTTAAAACGAGCTTCTAGTATCTGAATATCCAAAATCAACCACGATTGAACAATATGTATATTTTGGGCTAAATTTTTGTGGACTAAAAAATTTCCGGACGAAATTCACTCTTGAACGAAAATGCTATGGAGTTATTCCACTGGACTTAAATGTGTTGGTCATAGAAATTTGGACGAAATGTTGTATTGGACGAAAATGTTTGTACAAACATTCGTATTAGCTTGACACTCCGCCTGAGAAAACACAATATATTACATTTATATTTAAGAAATGTACGTGATCACGCGGAATTTGAGCCGACTGACATGAATTTTCTAATTATTCTTCACAAGCGAAGTCATCTGGGTCATTGGATACTAGACTTTTACACCACGACGAAATGAAACACAAGAGAAAAATATATTATATATGTAACTTGTTTCATGAACCCTTTCCGCTCGAAAGAATCCATTTGGAATCAGTAACATTTCTGTATTCTCCGACTCATATGATTCGACTGATGATTCCATTCGGTATCCTCAGAAGTAGTTTCATTCTTTACTGATAGAGTGCAGCACCCGCCAATTCCTTGGCCAGCTGTTAGTAGGAAGAGGATTGATTTGTTTTCTTGTTTCTCCATGGTGTGTCTATGACTTTGTGCAGCCATAAATTCAGGTGAGAAAACGTTAACAAGGCTAGAATTACAATGCAGTTAAAAAGGTTAAATATGCAGTTTCAGAACTGCAGTAATGACGTAAAATATGTTATACATGAGCTATTAAGTTATTTAATTAAAAAAGTAACGACTTCGCTGTGATAATATTTTAAATCAAGGTGGCGTTTTACCTGATTGACTAGTTTCGATGTTATTTGTATCATCTTGCGTACAGAACACAAGACACACTACAACAACATTTCAACACACACAAGACACACAACAAATACAACCTAATAAGTATATACAAACTATCATGCAATAGTTGCAATGACTTATACATTGGACAGACTGGAAGATCATTTCAAAACATGTTACAAAGAACGTATCACAGCCATAATCTAATCACACAACAATTCAACCTACGCAAGAACACAAAAACTTCAACCACAACTATAGCTATTTCGACTTCACAATGTCTGAATAGGTTAAGCAGTCATAAATATACAATTATTAACATTTTGTGAGCGAATTTTAGGGATACAGTGGACTCTCCTAAGTTCGACAGAACAGAATTGAAAGTTCTGACCAATAAGGGTAGTGTCGACCTGGTTGGCGAGTTGGTATAGCGCTGATCTTCTATGCCCAAGGTTGCCGGTTCGATCCCGGGCCAGGTCGATGGCATTTAAGTGTGCTTAAATGCGACAGGCTCATATCAGTAGATACACTGGCATGTAAAAGAACTCCTGCAGGACAAAATTCCGGCACATCCGGCGACGCTGATATAACCTCTGCAGTTGCGAGCGTCGTTAAATAAAACATAACATTTAACATTTAATAAGGGTAGTGGATGTGGCAGGTGAAATGAATACAAATTCTTATTAGTTATCCATCAACGAATACAGTACTGCACTTGCATTTCCTGCCCGCCCCGAGATTTGTGTATGCGCTTCTAGTACCACAGTGGGTTTCGACAGTTCCGTCTCACAAACGGCACAATTCTCAAATAGAAAAAGAAGAGTTCATTAATTTAAAATCAGTGATCAATATGAATGTTGTAATCAATAAAATATTCTGTTTTCCTTTAATAAAAGTATAACTAAAAGACAAGGATCAATTTCAATTCAAATGACAAACCCATTTCTTTGTGCCCATATAGGGGCGTGTCTAATTCTCCTACGTAAGCAGTCGAAGTATAGGATGTCGAACTTAAGAGCTTCCACTGTATATTACTTACTTTTTTATTTTATTCACGTTATAGTCCTAATAAATGTCACTCGAGGTCTGAGATCTCCCAAATAAATCCACTCGTTTTACTCGTGGATTTATCGGAAAATCTCAGACCCCTTGTGACATTACTATAGACAATTTTATACTGTCAATATGAAAGGGGTAGGAGGTACATGGCAATTAATCTCGCCTAAGATATATATAAAATTCCACTCAATCCATTTAAAAAATCATTTCAAAATCTGAGTAACTGATGCATAATTACTCTCCCTAAACATTTTTTTTTTCTAATTTTCCTCTCAATCACAAGAATTAGTGTATTTCTTATTGATTTTCTTGTACACTATATCGTCGTTGTTCCTGCAATAACTCCAATGTGACATATTTATCGATTTTCAGATTTTTACTCTATTGAATAACTTAAATAGTGCTACAGCAAATCATAAAATCTCCTATATGTAATTATATTTCTTTGTTTCGAAAATGTAAGAATTCACAGTCTCCTATGTATACCCCTAATCCCGTGATAAAATTTCAATTGACTGTCATGGAGTTTTTGAAATCCCTAACAGATGCCAGGAGAGGTTTCTTTTCAATTCTATTGACTACCCGCCTTTTGAATAGAAGCAGTCGGCTGCAGAAGCTTTTGTTCAGTGAAAGGTGGTTGACCAGTAAGTTTTTCTTTCTCTTGTGACCGCTCCTGAAGAAACATTTTATATTTGAAGTAAGAATTAATATAGCTTTATAAAAATGATATACAGTAATACTGTAGATTAAAGTCAGCTGAATCAATGTGTATGATTATTTAAACATTATGAGACAATAACAATGCTAGAGGAGCTTTCCCATTTTCGGATTTATTTTCATATTTCTCCTTTCTGGCTTACTCGACCAGTGATGCCAACGCTAAATTGTGAAAATTAATGTATATGAAAGAAAATAGTTCGTGGAAATAATAATAGAAATAAGTTCTAGAAAACATCAAATAAAATAATAGGGCATACATTTAACTTAATTACTGCTGTTGTTAGGAATATCAATAATGAGAAATAATCGTGTTGTAATTCAATTTATTCGAATTTAATTTTGTATTGAATTTATCTTTCAGTTTATTTTGGTTATAATATATTAATATGTAATATGTATTTCTGTAGTTACACAAGTATTTTCTATGAATTTGTCACCTAAGCCCTTTCTCTATGCTGTAATTTCTTTCTTAATCCATATTAACACAATATACCATGACTTTAAAGTGTTTTTCCAAATACACGTTTGTTTTCTGAGCAGTTAATGAGGATTATTTTAGTATCACGGAATTAGGAAACCACTATCACGGAATTAGAATCCCTGTCACGGATTTAGGAGCCACTGTATAACAATGAAGAATCATATATTATATACCAAACTTGTAAAACTGTTGACACTGAATGTTGTAAAAACTGTAGCTAAAGGTCCAAATAACGTCATTTAGGTGTTATTTGAAAATTTGTATTACAATTCTGGCATAAATATAGACTTGATTAAATATATCACGGAATTAGGCAACCTTACCCTACGGCTGCCATATGATGAATAAATGTGTTTTTTCTTCCTACTGAAAAATGTTATACGTGTATTTTGCACAAAGGAGTTATTGCAGGAACAACGACGATATACACTTTTCAAATGTAAAATAATTTCTATTTCAAATAGAGACTATATAAAAGACATACAACTATAGACCATTGCAATGACGTAGTACACTTTCTGAAGACAAAAGCAGTGCTAATGACTCAGAAAGCAACAAGGTTGCTAATCTAGATCCTTGCAGGGTGTCAGGGATTTGTGAAGGTTAGGCCCCTTATTCCTAAAGTTTACTTTCTCTTTCAATATGAATGTTAATTCCTAAAGCTCGCGTGTTTAGCTAGGAATAATGAAATGTCACATTCATGTTCTTCATATCCTTTGTTCTGCCTATGTCACCTCTTCCCCACCCGCTGTAACTCGTAACCAAGAAGACAGAAAGTTAATATTTTTTATTAATGTCTGGATGAGCATCTATTGTAAGTTACAATGTAACTGCCTCCCTGCCTTCCTACTTAATCATCTTTCAGCTACACGTTGCAGGAGATTTATGGACCAAAATGAGCAACCCAACAGTTTCTACTCTAATATGCATTCGTGGTTTGAATTCAGAAATTCGTTCAGTTATGTTCCTTTGAGAATGTGAACCGTAGTCGAATCTAACATTTATGTTGTAAATGTTAACATATTACGATCCTCTACGTCTAAGGCCCGATTGTATAAACCATTTAATCTTAGATCAGAGGTTAAATTGATCCTTGTTTCAGCTGAACTTGGAATTTTGTGTTGTATAAAGTCTAATCTGAGATTAATTTGTCTCAAACTAAAGTCAACTTTGACTGAAGAAATTTCTCCGATTAAGTTAGATGATCCAAGTTCAGTTATTTCTTTTCTGTTTGAAATATACGAGTGACAGATTGTGCAAATAAAATATCCATTATTATTAATATTAATAGATATGTTAGGTACATTTATATATATTTCTTTCAATTTCTTGCCTTAATACACAAACAATCTTATATTTTATAAGGCTCTATCGTGTTCAGCATTATCAAATAACATAACCTATAATTATATTATGTTTATAACAACCATTAATTATTAATGGATATGATAGGTACATTCATAAATGTTCAATTAACTGTATTACTAAACGAAAATTGTCGTTTTATAAAGCTTTATTATGTTTAGCAGTATCAAACACCATAACATGATAACAACTTGGAGAACAGTCAGCCTTCTTCTTATTGTCCGCCATTATTTACATTACACAAAAAAAAAACAGTGTCTGCAACAGAGTGTATGGAAAGTCGCCAAAAAGTAGTTGCAAAGTCGCTAGATTTCTCATTATCAACAAAGAAAGCTTACATTTTGTCACTATGGGGTGCTAAAAAGGTCACTAAATCCCTATTTAAGCAATATAAAAGTTAAAAGAAATTGTTGTTGAAAAAGAGTTAAAGTCGCTAGATTGGCAACACTGAACAAACCTGTATAACATGGTCCGCGCATCACGTATTTCACCTGTTTATGCGATGTTGCCAAATCCTTTTCACGTGAACTTAGATTGCATTTGAACCAAGGTAATTTGATCGCAGAAAAGTTTTATACAATAGAAGAAGTGTCTGAACTCGGTTCACTTTTCGATCTTCGATCAAAGTTGATCTTTAGTCAGGGAGTTTTATACAATTGGGCCTAAGAGTTTGACTGATATCGTTAACTTATAAACTCTATAAGCAAGACGAAAGCTTCAGCTTTTCAGGAAGAGCATATAAAAAGGGTGAGAACAGTAGCAGGTTAATATATGAAATAGTTGAAGAAACGAGAAGTTTTAAATATTGTGACTTTTGTACAAAACAATAATGTAGTTTTATTCTCACAACAATAATCACTTTCTATAATTGAATGTAAATACTCCCGTCAACAATGGGATTTCCACTCCACACAGCAACACAGTATTCGTTATTGCATTCCACAGACGACAATGACAATTCACTTGGATTATTGAAGCACTATTTACAACACAGAACTGTCAGTTCTCAGTTCACAGCAGTGTTGCCAGTTCTCCGAAAATTTCCGGAGATCTTCGGAATTTTTTTAACTTCCCGGAAAAA
Organism: Periplaneta americana; assembly: GCF_040183065.1. Taxonomy (NCBI): domain Eukaryota; kingdom Metazoa; phylum Arthropoda; class Insecta; order Blattodea; family Blattidae; genus Periplaneta; species Periplaneta americana. The sequence continues at coordinate 171,225,957 of NC_091122.1, read as the reverse complement.
TAGGAAATAAAGTTGTAATCTCCAGATTTTTTTATGTAGGAAATTATTTTTTTAGAAAAACCAATCTCTGGCATACATTAAAACTGGTAGATGAACATTATATAGTTAAAGTTTTGTTAATATTTTATAACTTGACTACTAATGCTTCCCTAAATATGAAATATGTAACGCATAAAAACGAACATAATCTGGTCTGGAGAAACATCTATGATAGGAAGGTGGTGACTACTAATCAAATTGGTGAGTAGAAAAATTAAAGTAGAAATCTTTTTATTATAGGTTCATATATTGTAATAGTTAGGAGGTTATAATAACATTTTATGTGATTTTCGAAAGTGCGTCCGGAAATTGTGGACAAATCTCAGGATTTTTTTCATTACCATCTCCGGAAATATTTTTCCAAGATCTGTCAACACTGGTTCACAGTTTGTTTGCCTTGGCTAGTTCTTCTAGCTCAGTCACTCGAGTTCACAGTATCTCGAACCCCAGATCTTCAGAGACAGTCCACTGAACTTCGAACTCAGGTCCCCCAACTGCGGTCCACTGCACTCACGCAGCTGCGGACACACACAAGTCGAACTCCTGTCTCGAAGCTGGCTTCACTGCTACACTGACTGGCTGCTGACCAAAAACTAGCAACGACGAAAAATCGAAAAATCGAAAGAGAATTGGGAGGAGAAATTTAAAAGGTACGCAAAACGCGTCCTTGCAAGGGGTTGGGGGCTGTACAAAACTAAATATGTGAGCTCCAAGCCTGTTGGCCACTAGTCTCACTCCGGGTTACGCTGCTCCACTGAAGGAGCTTTAGAGAATTTTGAAGGGGAAGCCGAAATTGGACGTAACCTCTTAGGTACCACATACGCGAGGGGGACAGATTTGATCAAGTGATCACGGAACGGGGCGAGGAGGAGATGGCTGGTGTTTGCCGTTAGGATGGCAAGACGCTGTCATCAGTTGTTCAATGACAAGGCATGTGAAGGCCGTCGGAAGAACCGCCGTGAATTTTAAATCTGCAATTTGAGAGGTCCCTGTCCTTTCAAATTGCGACTAATTGAGTGACCTCGTACATTTAATAGACAATTTAGAGGTTCTGAACTAGGGCATACGTCGTTTACAAGAAAGGGGAATATATATGGGGAAGGGCATATAGGTCCGTGGCCCATTTCTTATAAGGCTCATCCCGACATTTGTCTTACGCCTTAGGAAAACCACGGAATACCTTAGGCTAGCAACGAATGCTTGCGTCTCGTATTTGTAACTAAACCATAGTTTCGGGAAAGTACGATGCTAGAAATTTCTACAGATGTCCAGAAGATGGCACCTCTCGATTTCTCTGGATTTCTTCCCTCAGTCGCAGGAGCATTACTTCCCCCTCTCCCTTCGTCACGTCCGCGCCGCCACCTCGCGCCCCCCTCTCCTGCCGGACGCGCACGAGGTTCCCCGAGCGCCGAGAATATTCGGCCTGCCGTCACAATATTATTTTGAGAAATTTAATTGCGGACAACAGAAAAGAAGCGATAGATAAAAAGTAATAAACTCTATAAACCACATTCCACTCACATCTTTAGAGGTACTGTTCAAGATGTCCACCATCAGCGTGCGTGCAGCTTTCACATCTTCTAGTCCAATTATGACGAACTCTGGCCAGTAATCTTTCACTGTTCCGAATTTTTTCGTGACCTGGATCATGTCTAAGTACTCACGATTTGTGAACTCTGGCATCTCGTAGTATTGAAATAAACTAAACTGTATCGCTATACGTCCAACTGCACACTAATGCAATGTAAACATCACAAAAGCTGATCAGTTGCGAGTACTAGGCAAACTATCTGCCGTCCCGACAGCGATGCCAGATTTTTAGACCTTATGTACGTCACTCGACAATCAGTGTTTCGATTAATTCGAAATCTGTGAATTTTCTAATTAAAATACTGCTGCAACGTGAACATAACAAACGTTCTCTTCATTGTTATTCAAAAAATTAAACCTGTTTTAAACAGTATTCGTAAAATTCGCTATCGAAATGTTGGCATAAAAGTATTATTATTTTTTTTTTAAATCTCGCAAAAACGAGCAAAATGGTATTAGACTTTCTTGTTCGTTATATTTTATGAAATCACATCCTACAATTAATCATCATCATCCTTCACGAATTAGGCCTCTGTAGACCTGTTTCGGCCCCATCTATCAGTCTTCTAAAAGGTCTTCCTGGTCGACGATGTCCTCTAGGTTTATACTGCATCATAATTTTTGGGATTCTTGAATTTTCCATTCCTCTTACATGATCTAGCCAATTTAATTTGTATCTGTTGATTTTTTCTTCTACTGACTCTACTTTTAATTGTTCTAAAATTTCTTCGTTCCTTTTTCGGTCTAAAAGAGTATACCTTGCTGTCCTCCTGAAAAAATTTCATTTCCTTAGCTTTGATTCTGTTCATGTCTTTTCTTTAATGTCCAAATCTCGCTTCCTTATAAAAGGGAGGGTAATGCTAGTGTATTATATATTTTTATTCTTGTAGATTTCTTTACTAATTTAGCTCTTAATGTATTGTTTATTATTCTTAGAATTTGTGTAAATTTGGTAATTTTCTTGTTCACATCTTTTTTCATTTTGATAAGATATTTCACAACCCAGATAATTGAAATTTTGTACTTGTTCGAGGCATTGGTTATTGTGTATTATCTTATTTCTGACTGGGTCTTGTCCTAAAAATGCCATTACTTTTCATTTTTGTGCTGAAATTTCCATCTCAAAATCTTTTAATATTTTATTTCATATATATAATCCTCTTCGTAAATTATCCTCTGAATTGGAAATTATGACTTGATCATCGGCAAAGAGTAAGGTATTTAATGTTAGAGCACTGGTTATTTTGATTCCTGATGTGTAGATTTGGTTCCATTTTAAAATAATTTCTTTTTTATATATATATAATATAAAGTTGGTGATAGTGGACAACCTTGCCGAAATCCGTTATTAACTAATTTTCTTCCGGATATACAGTTATTTATTTTGACACTTATTTTGCTGTCTGTGTAGATTTCTATTATATTTTGTAATAGCAAATTTGGAATATTTCTATCTTGTAATATGTCGAATAAAAGGTCTCTTCGGACTTTATCAGAAGCTTTCACAAAATCAATAAAAGCTATATGGGTTTCTAAATTAAATTCTCTTCTTCTTTCTAACAAGAGTTTGATACTAAATAATGGATCTACACACGATCTTCCTTTTCTAAAGCCATTTTGACACTCCGAAAGGAAAGTTTCAGCATATTTTTTTAATTTTTCATTTAAAATCATAGTAAATATCTTGTAACATGTGTTGAGGATACTAAGTCATCTATAGTTTTCAACATTTTGTTTATTTCCTATCCTACAATTACCTTCCACCCTGTATACTATGGACATTGCGTGCGCAACTGAGGTGAGATTTCGACATGAACGCATGAACAGTTCCTCTTTAACCACAGCGAGAGAGAGAGAGATGGCATATTTATAAGCAATTAAGTACAAGATGGATGGAAGGCGTTCATCCTGGACTTTATTGTCGCCAGAAAAGGTATGCTTTATTCGATTAAACACCCCGTAAAGAACCTATAAATATTCATTTTGTTTATCTCCTATCCTACAATTACCTTTCACCCTGTATACTATGGACATTGCGTGCGCAACTGAGGTGAGATTTCGACACGAACGCATGAACCGTTCCTCTTTAGCCACAGCGAGAGAGAGATAGCATATTTATAAGCAATTAAGTACAAGATGGATGGAAGGCGTTCATCCTGGACTTTATTGTCGCCAGAAAAGGTATGCTCTATTCGATTAAACACCCCGTAAAGAACCTATAAATATTCATTTTGTTTATCTCCTATCCTACAATTACCTTCCACCCTGTATACTATGGACATTGCGTGCGCAACTGAGGTGATATTTCGACACGAACGCATGAACAGTTCCTCTTTAGCCACAGTGAAGGGGAGATAGCATATTTATAAGCAATTAAGTACAAGATGGTTGGAAGGCGTTCATCCTGGACTTTATTGTCGCCAGAAAAGGTATGCTTTATTCGATTAAACACCCCATAAAGAACCTATAAATATTCATTTGTTTATCTCCTATCCTACAATTACCTTCCACCCTGTATACTATGGACATTGCGTGCGCAACTGAGGTGAGATTTCGACACGAACGCATAAACAGTTCCTCTTTAGCCACAGCGAAGGAGAGATAGCATATTTATAAGCAAATAAGTACAAGATGGATGGAAGGCGTTCATCCTGGACTTTATTGTCGCCAGAAAAGGTATGCTTTATTCGATTAAACACCCCATAAAGAACCTATAAATATTCATTGAGAGTAAAAACATTGCATCGAGATCTGACTGCAGGTTGTAGCGGGGTGTTATTTCTTGTGACTTGGCGTTGCTAACTTGGGGCTTCATATTAGGTGCAAGACTTGGAGACTGGGTTATAAAGCGGGTAATAAAGTTTAGATGAGCATCCAGGACAAGGAAGCCGGCGGTGTTGTATGAAGATATTACCACTGCGTGCATGTTTGATCAGGCATCTCCTCACCGACGCCCTAACTAATTTTCTAAAGTCGCCAACGTCTCTGCTTCCTGGAAGATGACCTCTCCGAACTCGTCTGTATCAAACTGAAGATAATACGTTGTCCACAACTATGGAATACGCTTGTATATATACCGCACTTTGCCTCCGGCTTCTCATTCAAGCATAGTTTCTGAATACTCATTCTGCTGATGACCTATCGGATATACTTTGCACTGTCTATAGAGGAATTTCCGCGGTGTTTGCGGGGAATTCTAAGCTTGGCTATTCACACCTAACGTGTCCACAGGGCGTTTAACCCCATCGTCAGCCACCTTGACAGCTAAGTTGGCATAGTCCGGATCTGCTTACTTAACACTCTGAGACTGAGACCTAACCATCTTTCCCCTATTACGAAATATGTTAGTGGATTATAGTGATTTTCTAGCTCTCAGATTGAATTTTCTTTTACCAACTTTGTTTCGAATTGTTGGCAAAAATAATTTCTTATTACCATTTAATACGAGAAAAATTCGTACCGGCACCGGGAATCGAACCCAGGACCTCTCAGCTCTGCGCCCAGAGCTGAGAGGTCCTGGATTCGATTCCCGGTGCCGGTACGAATTTTTCTCGTATTAAATGGTAATAATACACATTGTCTACTTCATAGTAGACGTGTAATATTCAATGAGGTGGGCAAGACCTCATACATAATGAATATTGTATTGATGTATTAACTGTTAACAGTTGTTACAAACTGTTGTTGAATATGGTCACAAAGTTATATATATATATATATGCGTTCCTGCATATATGACGTGTATCGTCTCAAATGCAGGCAGTAAGGCCGTAAAAACATTACGAGAGGGATTCGGCCGGCGCCGTGGATCGTGTCCCGGCATAGCTCAGTTGGAAAGAGCGCTCAGCGCGCAGAGCTGAGAGGTCTGGGTTCGATTCCCGGTGCCGATACGAATTTTTCTCATATTAAATCGTAATAATACACATTGTCTACTTCATAGTAGACGTGTAATATTCAATGAGGTGGGCGAGACCTCATACATAATGAATATTGATGTAAAAATAATTTCGGTTTGCAGTAAAGAAAACTGATGAAAATTCATGTACCTAAGGTTGTGAATTAATAATTAATTAGTAATACTGGTAATAATTTAATATCAAATGTCTCGTGACCAGAATATTGTACGAAATGGAAATATAAAAAATTGGAAATTTATCCTTCGAAAAGGTGCAAAAATTCAGATATCTTGGATCAACAGTAACAAATAAAAATGACACTCGGGAGGAAATTAAATACAGAGTAAATATGGGAAATGCCTGTTATTATTCGGTTGAGAAGCTTTTATCACCTAGTCTGCTCTCAAAAAGTCTGAAGGTTAGAATTTATAAAACAGTTATATTACCGGTTGTTCTGTATGGTTGTGAAACTTGGACTCTCACTTTGAGAGAAGAACAGAGATTGAGAGTGTTTGAGAATGGAAAATATTTGGGGCTAAGAGGGATGACGTTACAGGAGAATGGAGAAAGTTACACAACTCAGAATTGCACGCATTTTATTCTTCACCTGACATAAAATTTTAGGAACATTAAATCCAGACGTTTGAGATGGGCAGGGAATGTAGCACGTATGGGCGAATTCAGAAATGCATATAGATTGTTAGTTGGGAGGCCGGAGGGAAAAATACCTTTGGGGAGGCCGAAACGTAGATGGGAAGATAATATTAAAATGGACTTGAGGGAGGTGGGATATAATGATAGAGACTGGCTTAATCTTGTACAGGATAGGGACAGATGGCGGGCTTATTAGAGGCGGCAATGAACCTCCGGGTTCCTTAAAAGCCAGTAAGTAAGTAGTAAGTGTTCTGCCCAAGGGCAGGTCTTTCACTGCAAACCCAGCACCCAGCATTCTCCAGTCTTTCCTATTTTATGCCTTCCTCTTTGTCTCCTCATATGATCCATAAATCTTAATGTCGTCTATCATCTGATATCTTTTTCTGCCCCGAACTCTTCTCCCGTTCATCATTTCTTCCAGTTCATCCTTCAGTAGGCAGTTTCTTCTCAGCCAGTGACCCAATCAGTTCCTTTTTATCTTTCTGATCAGTTTCAGCATCATTTTTTCTTCATCCACTGTTTCCAACACAGCTTCGTTTCTTACTCTGTCTGTCCATTTCACATGCCCGTAAATGATTTTCCGTTATTTTACAAATTGTCAAAACCTACTCATTTCTATACACAGCACACTAGCCTATGTTATTTCTTCATTCTTTTTATACAGAAGTTTTTCATGGTATTATTAAATTCCCATGTTCCGTACCCAGAAAAACACAGTTCTGCATTGTGTAACTTTCTCCATTCTCCTGCAACTTCATCCCTCTTAGCCCAAAAATATTTTCCTAAGAATCTTATTCTCAAACACCCTTAATCTCTGTTCCTCCCTCAAAGTGACAGTCCGAGTTTCACATCCATACAGAACAACCGGTAATATAACTGTTTTATAAATTCTAACTTTCAGATTTTTTGACAGCAGACTAGATGACAAAAGCTTCTCAACCGAATAATAACACGCATTTCCCATATTTATTCTGTGTTCAATTTCGTCCCTAGTGTCATTTATATTTGTTACTGTTGCTCCAAGATATTTGAATTTTTCCACCTCTTCGAAGGATAAATCTCCAATTTTTATAGTTCCATTTCTTACAATATTCTGGTCACGAGACATAATCATATACTTAATGTTTTCGGAATTTACTTCCAAACCTATCGCTTTACTTGCTTCAAGTAGAATTTCCGTATTTTCCCTAATCATTTGTGGATTTTCTCCTAACATGTTCACGTCTTCCGCATAGACAAGCAGCTGATGTAACCCGTTCAATTCCAAACCCTCTCTGTTATCCTGGACTTTCCTAATGGCATATTCTAGAGCAAAGTTAAAAAGTAAAGGCGATAGTGCATCTCCTTGCTTTAGCCCGCAGTGAATTGGAAACGTATCTGACAGAAACTGACCATACAGACTCTGCTGTACGTTTCACTGAGACACATTTTAATTAATCGAACTAGTTCCTTGGGAATACCAAATTCAATAAGAATATCATATAAAACGTCTCTCTTAACCGAGTCATATGCCTTCCTGAAATCTATGAATAACTGATGTACTGTACCCTTATACTCCCATTTTTTCTTCATTATCTGTCGAATAAGAAATATCTTATCAATAGTTGATCTATTACGCCTAAAACCACACTGATGATCCCCAATAATTTCATCTATATATGGAGTTAATCTTCTCAATAGAATATTGGATTAAATTTTGTACGACGTCAACAAAAGTGATATTCCACGAAAGTTACTACAGTTAGTCTTGTCCCCCTTCTTAAAGATAGGTACGATAATGGACTCCTTCCATTGTTCTGGTACCATTTCCTTTTCCAAAATAGCAAGTACAAGCTTATAAATTTTGTTAGATAATGCGCTTCCACCCTCTTGTATTAATTCTGCTGGAATTTGATCAATATTGTTCCTAGTACCCTCAACAACTCAAGATTCGTGACTGTATATTCTAGACTGTGGTGATATTAAATCTCTATGTCACAGTATAACGGAAATGCATTATATTTGTGTCACACAATTATTGCTTTTGTGGCAAGGAGCTGTTCATCCCTGGCCTATGCTCAGAACGAAGTATCTTGGAGCAGGGGAAGGTAAGACGTGGTGACCGAGGTTTATCCACGTTTCCGTGTTTAGTCTTGATGCTGATATCTCGAGCCTTACACAGAGACCTCTGGGGGAATTACGCGCGAATCCGCTTCCTCTGAATTCTTCCCCCCCTCCGGGAGCTCCAAGACATCTCGTCCTCCCCTCATACCACCATATAGCCCTACTAATGCGTTTCGGAACCAACTTGTTCGCCACTTGCTTATGGGGTCAAGTAATGAGAGGCGCGGAAGAAGTTCCCCGCGAGGTTAAACGGTCTGTGCCGGCGAGACAATCTGGAAAGCACTTTGATGTTGCCGGGAGTCGAGTTGGAGGTTGGAAAACTAATTTATTTACAGTTGCCTTAGGCGAGCTGCTTGGTAACCACGGTCATGCGTTCCAGTCCCGGCTAGAACATGGACACATATCCATTTCCAATGCGATATTTCGTGGTTTCTGTTTATATCTGACGAGATGACTTTTTATTTAGTTACATCTATACTAATAATAAATCTGTAGCCAAAATTTTTCTGGTAATTTTCCAAAAATAATTGGTGTTAACATATGTAATTAACCACCCTGAAACCGAAAACAGCTTTTTTGAAAATTTTCTTTGTATGTCTGTCTGTCTGTCTGTATGTTTGTTACCTTTTCACGCGATAATGGCTGAACGGATTTCGATGAAAATTGGAATATAAATTAAGTTCGTTGTAACTTAGATTTTAGGCTATATGGCATTCAAAATACATTATTTAAAAGTGTGATTATAAGGGGGCCTGAATTAAATAAATCGAAATATCTCGCTTATTATTGATTTCTGTGAAAAATGTTACATAACAAAAGTTTCTTCAAAAATAATTTGCGATAGATTTTATTCCTTGAAACATTTTGATAGGACTGATATTTAATGAGATAAATGAGTTTTAAAATTAAAATAACTGCCATCTAAGGCCGTGTAGTGAATTAAAAAACAAATGACTTCGTCTATAAGGGGCCTTGGACAGCAACAATCGAAAGCTATGAACGATAGTCCACAGAGAATGTTTCTCTGTTTGTATGAAGTAATATCGGAGCTAAATTAACCGATTTGTATAATTAATTATTTCATCATTGGAAAGTGTAGTTTCTCTAGATAGACATAATACTATAATGTTATTACAGTAACTTGTGAGTGAATTGAGGACAGGTAAGATTAAAATAGCTTCTTATACACAGAAAAGTTGATAGGTTATTCTGTATATTCATTTCCTGTATTTCTTAAAATAATGTTTATGAACATATTCATTTTTATCTCGGAGAATTAACGAACAACGAGAGTGTATTGATTTAGTATGCAGTAATAGTACGTTAGCTTCGCAATCCATTATTTTATAATTCAAATTTTAACTATGCACAAATGAATCGTGTTAAAATACATAAAATATATATGCAAAAAATCCAATGCAAAAAAATTGGGTATTGAGCCAAGCCGATTATGTTGCGCTGTTGTAAAAGTTGTTCCTCCTGAGATTCAAGAGCTCCCACAACAAATTAAAAACTTTCTAATTCGAGTACATCCGTTATCAACACGCTTTTTACATAATATAATATAATATAATATAATATAATATAATATAATATAATATAATATAATATAATATAATATAATATAATATAATATAATACAAATGTAATAATAAATCTGTAGCCAAAATTTTTCTGTTAATTTTCGCTTTTCCAAAAATAATTGGTAATAACAATTAAGAAACATGTTAAAGGAATTGTCATTGCACCAAATGAGTGGTCTCTGGATCTCTGGATTTTAATATTTTAAATACAATTTAAATTAAGTAACATATTAAACGATTTATCCTTCTATCAAACACGAATGTTCCCTGGATCAAATGTCCTATTTTAATTATGTAATTACTTTATATTTATTTCTAACGGGTGCAGCGGAGCGCACGGGTACGGCTAGTACTAATAATAAATCTGTAGCCAAAATTTTTCCGGTAATTTTCATTTTCCAAAAATAATTGGTGTTAACATGTATAATTCGCCATCCTGAAACCGAAAAATCGCTTTTTCAAATTTTTGTTTGTATGTCTGTCTGTCTATCTGTCTGTCTATCTGTCTGTCTGTCTGTCTGGATGTTTGTTACCTTTTCACGCGATAATGGCTGAACCGATTTATATGAAAATTGGAATGTAAATTACGTTCGTTGTAACTTAGATTTTAGGCTATATGGCATTCAAGATACTTTATTTAAAAGGGGGGTTATAAGGGGGCCTGAATTAAATAAATCCAAATATCTCGCTTATTATTGATTTTTGTAAAACATGTTACATAACAAACGTTTCTTTAAAAATAATTTCCGATAAATTTTATTCTATACAAAATTTTGATAAGACTGATATTTAATGAGATAAAATGAGTTTTAGAATTACAATAACAACGCCATCTAAGGCGCTGTACTGAAATAAAAACAAATGACTTCGTCTATAAGGGGCCTTGGACAACAACAATCGAAAGCTAAAACATAGCCTACAGAGAATCTTTCTGTGTTTGTATGAAGTAATATCGGAAGCTAATTAATTGTTTAATTATTATTTCACCATTGGAAAGTGTAGTTTCTCTATATGGACATAATTCTACAATGTTATTACTATAAATTTTGAAACATATAGCAAATAATATAAAGTATACACATTAAAACTAAGTGATATGTCAATCTTCATTAAACTATGGTTGCATGAAATAACAATTAAGGAACATGTTAAAGGAATTGTCATTGCACAAAATGATTGCTCTCTGGACCAAAATGACCGCATTTTAATTATTTAAGTACAATTTAAAGTAAGTAACATATTAAACGATTTATCCTTCTATCAAACACGAATGTTCCCTGAATCAAATGTCCTATTTTAATTATGTAATTACTTTATATTTATTTCTAACTGGTGCAGCGGAGCGCACGGGTACGGCTAGCATACAGAATATAACTGAATGACTTGTTAAAACTTTGTGGGACCTAGAGGGCGATATATTTAAGATTTTTTACCCAGGGACCCATGTCCGGAAATGAGAATTGTAGTATCTACAGCACTGTGAAGTGTTGCTTTTCCTTTTCCTGTGTTAGCGAACTTTCCACGCTTTTAGTAGACTAAATAGGGGAGAGTTGGGTAGTATCGGACATCGGGTAATATCGGACAGTGCGTTTCTTTCATCTACCACCAGATCGTAATACCTGAATGACATGATTACGTTTCTGTATGCGACATCATAGAAACGTAATCATGTCATACAGGTACTATCATCTGGTGGTAGATGAAAGATTCTCACTGTCCGACATTACCCGATGTCCGATACTACCCAACTCTCCCCTAAAATATCAGGACTCACTTTGAGAGAGGAACAGAGGTTAAGGGTGTTTGAGAATAAGGTTCTTAGAAAAATATTTGGGGCTACGAAGGATAAAGTTACAGGACAATGGAGAAAGTTACACAACGCAGAACTGCACGCATTGTATTCTTCACCTGACATAATTAGGAACATTAAATCCAGACGTTTGAGATGGGCAGGGCATGTTGCACGTATGGGCGAATCCAGAAATGCATATAGATTGTTAGTTGAGAGACCGGAGGGAAAAAGACCTTTGGCGTGGCCGAGACGTAGATGAGGGGATAGTATTAAAATGGATTTGAGGGAGGTGGGATATGATGATAGAGACTGGATTAATCTTGCACAGGATAGGGACCGATGGCGGGCTTATGTGAGGACGGCAATGAACCTCCGGGTTCCTTAAAAGCCATTTATAAGTAAATAAAATATCAGAGTATTTTGTAAAACTTCATTGAATTTCACGTCTAGGCCTATAATAATAGTAATAATAATAATAATAATAATAATAATAATAGTAATAATAATAATAATAATAATAATAATAATAATGTAACCAATAATTATCTTGTGATTTTCGCTTTTTCAAAAATAATTGGTTTTAACATGTACGCCTATAATTAACTATCCTGAGATCGAAAATAGCATTTTTGAAATTTTTGTTTGTACTATGTCTGTCTGTATGTTTGTTACCATTTCACGCGATAAAGGCTGAAGAAATTTCTATGAAAATCCGTACGAAAAAAGGTAGATCCCACTTAGATTTTAGGTTATACGGCATTTAAAATACTTTCTTTAGAATTTGGTTATAGGGGGGCCTAAAGTAATTAAATCGAAATATTTCGCTTACTATTGATTTTTTAGGAGAATATTACATTACAAAAGGTGTTTAAAAATGTTTCCGACAAGTTTATTCTTCTCAAAAGTTTGATAGGACTGATATTTAACGAGATAGCCTACATGAAATGACTGCAATAGATGGCTCCAAAGCCACCGGCGTGGCTCAGTCGGTTAAGGCACTTGCCTTCGGGCGCGGGTTCGATCCCCGCTTGGGCTAATTATCTGGTTGGGTTTTTTCCGAGGTTTTCCCCAACCGTAATGTGAATGCAAGATAATCTATGGCGAATCCTCGGCCTCATCTCGCCAAATATCATCTCGCTATCAACAATCTTATCGACGCTAAATAACCTAGTAGTTGATACAGCGTCGTTAAATAACCAACTAAAATAAAAAAAAAATATGACTCCAAAAACCTCACAATTAACCAAGTTTCACGTGTATTAGCTTCATGAAGCTTAAGTCCGAATATCTGGCTATCACTCTACTGAAATCACTTACTTTTACGCTAGTCGACAGCGACAGAGTCAAGTTACTTTCTTGGTTCAAAGAATTGTTTATATAAACAGCTCTATTTCTGAGTTTATTTCTATTGTAAAGTTCAATGTAAGACTCGAAAATAGTAATCTCATTTCATTATTAAAATGACTGCAATATTTGGCTCCAAAAACTTTAAAATTAACCAAGTTTTACATGTATTAATTACTTCCTTACTTACCTACTTACTTACTTACTTACAAATGGCTTTTTAGAAACTCGGAGGTTAATTTCCGCCCTCACATAAGCCCGCCATCGGTCCATATCCTGAGCAAGATTAAACCAGTCTCTACTATCATATCCCACCTCATTCATTCATTAGCTTCATGAAGCTTAACTACGAATATGTAGACCTCGGATTTTTAGGTTCGTTTAGCGTAGGCTGAAACATACATTCTTTAATGCACCTTGTTTTAGGCAATATCATCGCTCAAAAGTTTCTCGTGTTACATACATTTAGGGATTTTTATATAAAATTGTTGCAGTCTACCCTATTGGAGCCTAAACATCCGAGGTGTAGCTATCACTCAACTGAAATTACTTCACTGAATCAACAGCGGTAGGATCAAGTCACTTTTTCTGTTCAAAGAATTGTTGTTCTATGTCTGAGTTTTTTTCTATTGTAAAGTTCATTGTAAGACTCGAAAATAGTAATCTCATTTCATTATTAAAATCACTGCAATATTTGGCTCAAAAACTTTAAAATTAACCAAGTTTTACATGTATTAATTACTTACTTACTTAGAAATGGCTTTTTAGAAACTCGGAGGTTAATTTCCACCCTCACATAAGCCCGCCATCGGTCCCTATCCTGAGCACGATTAAACCAGTCTCTACTATCATATCCCACCTCCTTCATGCATTAGCTTCATGAAGCTTAACTACGAATATGTAGTATAAGTCCCTTGTGCAGACCCTTGTATTTCCCTATTTTAACTATGCTGACATTTTACTGACTGACCTCTCCAACGACAACAAAACGAAACTTCAACGTGCTCATAATTTGTGTGTACGTTTTGTAAGCAATGTTCGTAAATCTGATCATTTCACCCCATCCCTGGAAGCAATAGGTTGGCCTAAAGTAGATAAGAAAACAAATTTACATTCACTTCTCTTTCTCTTCGAAATCTTGAACTCTTCTATTCCTTCGTACCTGTCGTCTCGCTTCACTTACCTTTCTTCCCACCACAATCTGAACACACGCTCTCGTCATGAAACAATACTAACAAAATCACCCCATCGCACCTCCTCATACTCATCCTCTTTCACAATAGCCCTGCCAAGACTCTGGAATTCGTTACCTGCTAGCATCAGGGACTGTCGAAATAAAATTGAATTCAAACACAAACTTACTAGGCACTTGGTCAGTAAATAGTTTCCATAATCTATCACAAAATATTTCAATATCCAGTAACTTCATCACTATAGAATTTTGTTATTCTAGGTTGAATTTGTAATTCAGTAAATATAAAATATTCTTTGTTTTTCTATGAAAAATTATCTAGCTTTCATTAGTCAGGTAATATTTTCGTACTTTGATTTTTATTTGTAATTGTAATTGTAAATTTAATACTAATTGTAATTTTATTCTTCATATTATAGTTGGAATCTCCTGGTAGAGGGGCAGAGGAGGCCTGACAACCTTATCTCTACCAGGTTAAATAAATAAATACTACTAATACTACTACTAATATGTGGCTATCACTCTACTGAAATCACTTGCTTCTACGTGAATCAACATCGATAGGATAAAGTCACTTTTTCTGTTCGTAGTATTGTTTATATAAACAGCTCTTTTCTGAGTTTTTTTTTCTATCAGAAACTTATTTATAAGACTCGAAAAGTAGTACTCTCATTTCGTTATTGGAATGACTGCAATATTTGACTAAAAAAAATCAAGCAAGTTTCAGATGAATTTTAGCTAGCTTCATGAAGCTTAAGTGCGAAAATGTGGCTATCACTGTGTTCGGTGCGATAGTGGGATTGCCATTGTTATTTATGGCAGGCAGAAAATTATGCTATAAAATTTTCCTCACTATAAATGCAAATATAAGCCATAAAACTTGAACGTATGTATTGGGGACAATGAGATGTGTTTCTGAAGCTTCGAGGGTGATCTGTTCCTTTTTTTTTAAACGTTACATTCTCATGATTAAGCACCAATGTATGCATTGCACGAACATGGCGGTATTCGCGAGTTTATGACGAAGACGTTAAGGTGCGGTATAAAAGTGTATGTTCATATATTCAATGCAGCGGAATTGTGTGCTTTCTTAATGATAACATAATAGCGAAGCTGATAAATGAAGAGTCTATCAAAGTTCTTCCACATACGTTATAAAAGTAATATTTCCTTTAATATATTCAGCATTATAAAAATAAAATACACCCAGGGACAAAAAAAAACCGGACACTTCTATATTTGCTTGTATTTTGTTGCCAATTATTTCAAAATGAAAAAAATAAAAAAAAAACATTTAAACAAAATATGTTTCATTTAGCACCTTATACGACAACATTTGAAAAAAAATCTCTGATGAGAAAATTTACAAAAAATTACAAAGGGCGTATAACTATGGCATCGTTTGGTCTAACTGTTTTTTCATTTTATGGTACCTTAAACATTAAAAACTCGTTTTAGTAACGGGTATTACCCCCTCTGGCTTGAATAACTGCATCCATACGTCTTAGCATGCTCTCAATTTGGTTTCATTTAGCACCTTATACGACAACATTTGAAAAAAAAAATCTCTGATGAGAAAATTTACAAAACATTACAAAGGGCGTATAACTATGGCATCGTTTGGTCTAACTGTTTTTTCATTTTATGGTGCCTTAAACATTAAAAACTCTTTTTAGTAACGGGTATTACCCCCCTTGGCTTGAATAACTGCCTCCATACGTCTTGGCATGCTCTCAATTTGATTAGCAATGTCTTCTTGAGGAATAAGTTCTCATTCTTCGCCAAGTGCTCGCCTCAACTCTTGTAACGATTCTGGTCTCGGTCGTCTATTCTTAACACGCCGTCCCAGCATGTCCCACACGTGTTCAATTGGGTTCATGTCTGGACTCCTTGCTGGCCATGGAAGAACATGGATTCCCACTTCTTGGAGATAATCTCCGACCGCATGGGCAATATGCGGCCGTGCATTATCATGAATTTAAACAAAATTATCGCCTACAAATTGGCCAAATGGCACAACATGATCAGCCAAACATTCATTTATATACCTGCCCAAACCATCACTCCACCACCTCCATACGGCACATTTTCGGAAATGCAACACTGTGAAAATCGTTCTCCCCTCCTTCTTCAAACTCTTTCACGTCCATCAGGTGAGCACAGATTGAAACGGGACTCATCGGTGAACAGAACACAGCTCCACTGTCCATTTCTCCAATCCCTGTGATCATTTGCAAAACGCAGTCGTTCAACTCGATGCATCCTGAGAAGTCTGGGACCAGTTGCAGGTCTACTTGATATCAGTCCACTTGCTTTCAACCTCCTTCTAACTGTTTTGGCCGAAATTGAGCGTCCATGCATGTTAACAAATTGCTGGGCTACACTAGTAGCTGGCAGGTTGCGCTCCCTAAGAACTCTCAACACCATATACCTGTCTTCATTTGGATTTGTAGCTCTTGGACGACCCGAACCTGGTCTTCTGGTATATTCTAGGGTCTCTCTATACCTTATTATGGCATCATGGGTTGTGCTTCTAGCCATATTCATAACATTTGCAATGTAACGTACACTGCGTCCATCATCGTAAAGGGCTACAGCTCGAGCCACATCTTCAGGTCGCATCTTGTTTTAAGACAAATGTTACAACCCCACTTAAACTCAGAAAATGTAAAAATAAAGAAATAACGAATGATAACGATAATGAAGCACAAAATGGTTGAGACAAAATTGTTATAGCTGAGACTCCGAAAGCAAAATTGGAATATTTGGTTGTAATGGCTTGTTTATAAAACAAAAAATAATCAACAATGTTTACACGTCTTCATAACAACAGATGGCTACCATAATATTGTATGAGAATATAATGTTTTGCAAAATACCAGCAAACATTAAAGTGTCCGGGTTTTTTTTGTCCCTGAGTGTAGTACAAATAATACCAAAAGAGGTTAAACGATGTTTAATAAGAGATCAGTAGTTGAATTAATATTTCAAAGCAAAATAAATAAATGACTTTTATGCAATAAACGAATTTTTTCTTATAAATAGTAGCAAAATTCAGATATCACATTCTTGATTTTTGCTAGTTAAATTAGCCTGCCATCAACAGATTTGTGCAAATATCTCTTCTTTTTTTTTAATTGTCGGTTGGCCTATTATTGCGTAACTGCGTCCAATTAATCCACTTTTACAAGCAAACCTCCTGAAAAATGGATTTGACAAACATAGGATTTACAACTAAGAGACTTTTTCTTTCTGGGAATTGCCCTCATCCACTTCGAAAGCTGACCTTCGTCCTTAGGGGGCCTGAAGAAATGGATTCCTTTGTATGAATCCTTGCCATGTCCATTGCTAGACCCTGGCACAGAACAGGACAGAATTTCAGTTTATTTTAACACACAAACCGCTTAGAATGTCCGGAAATTCCGACTTAAACTAAATCCAGAAAAATCACAGTCAATCATTGTGGGCCATTCACGTTTGTTAAGCACTAGGCCTATTACCATACCAAATTTGTCCCCGATTAAAATATACGGCACCGAAATTCCGTTCAGTGAATCAGTAAGGAATCTAGGTATTTATATGGATAAAAGTTTAAATTGGAATATTCAAGTTGCAGAAACCTGCAAAAAGGTATTGTCATTAATCCACTCGTTTAGGCGAGTGAAGAATTTTCTACCCTTTTCCCTGAAAAAATTTTAGTGCAAACATTCGTGATGCCCCACTTCGATTACTGTGATATTCTATTTACTGACCTAAGCGTTACTTCGGCGTAGAGACTACAACGTGTTCATAATATGTGCGTCCGTTTCGTCTGCAATATTCACCGGGCTGATCACGTAACACCATCCCTCGAAATGCTGTCCTGGCTCCGTCTAGAAGATCGTAGGAAAATCCACTGTCTTTCCCTTCTCTTTCATATATTGCATTTCTCCACTCCTGTCTATCTTGCGTCTCGTTTTCAAAATTTATCCACCCATCATAACCTAGACACACGATCACAACACTCCTCAATATTATCCATTCCCTCCCACCGAACATCCTCATATTCATCTTCTTTCACTGTGGCTGTTCCTCGGCTTTGGAATTCCCTACCGAGTAATGTCAGGGACTGTCAGACATCAAACCAATTTAAGAATAGGCTAACGAAATATTTTTCTAACAATTCTTGTTAACAATCATAGCTGTTTCAGGTTTCTCAGTGTTTAATGGTTATATATATATATATATATATATATATATATATATATATATATATCACAGATAAATATCTAAATTCTCATTATTATTATTATTATTATTATTATTATTATTATTATTATTATTATTATTATAACTATTTCTTATCAATGTTTATTATTGTCAGACTAACATTACTTATCCAACTTTCATTATTTACTTTCATGTTGTTTTATGGTCTAGATATTAATGTAATAACTATGTAAGCAAATGTATTCAATTAGAATTAGAGTCTGGCTGGGCGGAACAAAGGCCTACTGGCCTTAGCTCTGCCAGATTAAATAAATAAATAATAATAATAATAATAATAATAATTATTATTATTATTATTATTATTATTATTATTAAATCATTCACAAAAAAAACTAATAATTAGAAGAAAAACACAATTCAAATGATAGGAGACACAAATAGCCTACAAGATTAACAATGCGGTAGAAAAAACACATTTTAACACGTTACTAATATGAAACCGACTGAACTTGCAACAAAAAGCGATCGTTACGCCGTAGTTACTGTGTTTCCCGCAGAGCCATTTCGACAATACCTAAGCTATAGCCCACGGGAACTGCTCTCACTTTCTGTCTTACACTCGCTATGGTATTATTGCAGTAGATTTAATTGCAGATAGCTCCATATCTTGAATATTACTGATATCTAACGTAAATGAAAATCTGTATGAAAATGAAATTCATTTAGATACAGATAACATACAGCAAGTAAGTAAATTTTAGTAAGCTTACATGAGCAGAAAATAGTAACTGCAGTATATTACGATGCAAGGTTGATAAGTGCTTTTGTACAAAACCGAGGGAAAGTTTGAAAAAAGAACAGAGCGAATTTTTCAGTTTGCGATATTTTGAATGCACTTCATAAACGTGTATTATACAACATTTTTTGAACGATCATATTTTTAAAAGTACAAATACCGCACAATATATTTTTTACATTGACTGTTTCGTTTATGTGATGTCATTCCATTTTCGGCCAATAAAATGTAATGAAATTTTGAATTCCAACCAATCACAGTCATACATCACGATAATTTCTGCAGCTCGATTTATCACTATCAATTTATCGCATGGTCATTCTTTTGTTTAGTCAGTGTCGCCAGCTGTTTCCACGTAAATCGATGAGCATGAATCCATTGTACTAATCAAACTGCGAAATCCTACTTCCACATCTACATTTTCATCTTCTAATTCCATGTCCATTGTATCTGAAGCAAATGACACTCCTTCATAACAATTGTTCATTTAATTAATGTATTAATCAGGCTATTTGTAATTATACTATAAAATGTTTAAATTAAATTATGATTTCAGCAGATAATGAAAACGTATTTCTGTTATAATAACAAGAGAAAAGCGCAGTACGTGTAATTAACATTTTTAAACCTGTATTTCGCTTTTCTCAATTGGCATTACTGAATAACATTCGATTTCATTATTGCAGTAATCGTTATTCATCTATTTCGACTTCACAATGTCTGAATAGGTTAAAGTGTTCATAAATGTACAATTATTAATATTTTGTGAGCGAAGTTTAAAGATATATTATTTACATTTTTATTTTATTCAACGAAATAGTCCTAATAAATGTCACTCGAGGTCTGAAACTTCCCAAATAAATCCACTCGCTTCGCCCGTGGATTTATCGGCAAATCTCAGACCTCTTGTGACATTACTATAGAAAATTTAATATTATTTCAAAGCCTTCGCAAAACTGTACTGTAATGGTAACTAAGTAACAATAAGTGCACTGTAATGGATCTATTTCGGTATAGTTTTATGTTATGTAGAATGGTTTCCCTCGCAACAAGTTTCTGTGTGGGGATTCTAACAATCAAGGCCTAACAACAATAGCTGTATATATAATTTATTTCCAAGAAATAGTCTGCCCAGGCATCCTGGGTTGCCAAAAACACAGAATAACACACATATAAGAATAGTAACGATTACAGTAAAATAGATGAGTCAAATTGAAATGTGAACTAGGAGCTTAAATTTAAGAAATAATAAATTTGGACATAAATTGTAACAATCACACACTAACCGATAGAAAGAGGGGGGGATTATGATATTCCGTATAAATGATTTTTCAGAATCGCCACAGACCCTTTAATGCTAGTAGTAATTATTTTTGGAATGATGTCATGGATTGCAAATGTTTTGATAGTGTTTACAGTTGATCGTGGGATTGTGGCCCTCGCTCCGATCATTAAACCATGTGCTTCCCAGGTGCCTTCCATCTGATATTTTTCTCGAAAATACGGAATAGTAGGCTCATAAATTTGTTGTTGACCTCAGATGGTTGGGTCTGGCTCATCTCAAATCTAACAATTGGGTCCAGTATAAAGCCTTTACTATTAGTTTCGTCTAGAGCCACGATGTCCGCTCTTCTAATTCCGCCGCCTTCAGACGCAACGCAGTGCATCTCTTCACGGACCTCGAAGGCTCTTTTTCTAAGGGCCTGTGCTATTAGTTTTCGGATGTTATATGGCGTGAATTTCTCAGGAGTTCTCCATGCTCACAGGATCCTAGGACGTGTGCTAAGGTTTCAATCTCGTTGCAGTATCTGCAACGGAAACCGTCCAAGGATCTCCCATGAAGACTTCTCACTGGTGCTACGTTAGCATTCATCTTAATTGCGTCCCGCCATTCAGAGGAAGACAGACCCTTCCTTACTTACTTACTTACTTACTTACTTACTTACTGGCTTTTAAGGAAACCGGAGGTTCATTGCCGCCCTCACATAAGCCCGCCATTGGTCCCTATCCTGAGCAAAATTAATCCATTCTCTATCATCATATCCCACCTCCCTCAAATTCATTTTAATATTATCTTCCCATCTACATCTCGGCCTCCCTAAAGGTCTTTTTCCCTCCGGCCTCCTAACTAACACTCTATATACATTTCTGAATTCGCCCATACGTGCTACATGCCCTGCCCATCTCAAACGTCTGGATTTAATGTTCCTAATTATGCCAGGTGAAGAATACAATGCGTGCAGTTCTGTGTTGTGTAACTTTCTCCATTCTCCTGTAACTTCATCCCTCTTAGCCCCAAATATTTTCCTAAGAATCTTATTCTCAAACACCCGTAGTCTCTGTTCCTCTCTCAAAGTGAGAGTCCAAGTTTCACAACCATACAGAACAACCGGTAATATAACTGTTTTATAAATTCTAACTTTCAGATTTTTCTACAGTAGACTGAATGATAAAAGCTTCTCAAACGAATAATAACAGGCATTTCCCATATTTAGGGGAGAGTCGGGTAGTATCGGACAGCGGGTAGTATCGGACAGTGCGTTTCTTTCATCTACCAACATATGGTAGTACCTGAATGACATGGTTACGTTTCTCTATGCGACATCACAGAAACGTAACCATGTCAATCAGGTACTATCATCGTGTGGTAGATGAAAGAAACTCACTGTCCGATATTACCCGATGTCCGATACTACCCGACTCTCCCCTATTTTGTTCTTAATTTCCTCCCGAGTATCATTTATATTTGTTACTGTTGCTCCCAGATATTTGAACTTCTCCACCTCTTCAAAAGATAAATTTCCAATTTTTATATTTCCATTTCGTACAATATTCTCGTCACGAGACATAATCATATACTTTGTCTTTTCGGGATTTACTTCCAAACCTATCTCTTTACTTGCTTCCAATAAAATTCCCGTATTTTCCCTAATCGTTTGTGGATTTTCTCCTAACATATTCACGTCATCCGCATAGACAAGCAGCTGATGTAACCCGTTCAATTCCAAATCCTCTCTGTTATCCTGGACTTTTCTAATGGCGTACTCTAGAGCAAAGTTAAAAAGTAAAGGTGATAGTGCATCTCCTTGCTTTAGCCCACAGTGAATTGGAAACGCATCTGACAGAAACTGACCTATACGGACTCTGCTGTACGTTTCACTGAGACACATTTTAATTAATCGAACTAGTTTCTTGGGAATACCAAATTCAATAAGAATATCATATGAAACTTCTCTCTTAACCGAGTCATATGCCTTTTTGAAATCTATGAATAACTGATGTACTGTACCCTTATACTCCCATTTTACTCCATTATCTGTCGAATACAAAATATCTGGTCAATAGTTGATCTATTACGCCTAAAACCACATTGATGATCCCCAATAATTTCATCTACATATGGAGTTCATCTTCTCAAAAGAATATTGGACAAAATTTTGTACGACGTTAACAACAGTGATATTCCTCGAAAGTTACTACAGTTAGTCTTGTCCCCCTTCTTAAAGATAGGTACGATAATGGACTCCTTCCATTGTTCTGGTACAATTTCCTTTTCCCAAATAGCAAGTACAAGCTTATAAATTTCGTTAGATAATGCGCTTCCATCCTCTTGTATTAATTCTGCTAGAATTTGATCGATACCTGGAGACTTATAATTTTTCAGATTTTCTATCGCAATTTCGACTTCAGAATCCTCCTCAGAAAAAATCCATTTATTTCCGGTAGTATATTCTTGAAATAAAATAACACCTTTTCCTTTATTTGGTAGCGCAAACAAAAAAACACGATGGTGCAAGAAAGTATACTTTTTTGCTAGGTCTTCTATAAAATAATAAGAAACATTACAACATTTATTGTTAACTGAAACATTTTTTATGCTTAAAATCGAAGACTATTTTGAACTCTTCATCAGCATTTATTATTTAATTTAACAAGGAATGGTCTTAATTAATTATAAAGCAGAACGCGAGCTATATTCGGTTTAAAAGGGATATGTGATCTCAGTCTTGAAGAAGACGCCGAGTCTATTTCTGTCACGAAAACCAGCCCCTGTATACAGTACAGTATATTCACTCAGGTCTCCTTACCGGCTTTATTAACCAAACCTTTCGAGTGTCATGTCTCTCTTGTTTAAAATTAATGACCATCTTGTTGCAAGCAGATTCCCTTCCTCATCTCGTCTCCCTCTTTATCCTCGTGGGTAATTTAGTTGGAGCCCTCATCCAGAAGAAATTTCTATAATGACATTAAACTTTCTAAATCGTCTTATATAATATCGACTGCAGTCGAGGATGAAGGGAGGGGTTTGCGACATATTTTAAATTTAAGTTGATAAATCTTTTCAAGATTAGCAACTAATTAAAGTTGTGTGTTTTGTATAACGTCTGAGCATATTTTATAAGGAGAGAGGTACACAATATTCAAAATTTCTAAATGGAAACGGAAACAAGCCTAGTTCTGAATATAACTCACAGCTTAATTTTTCTTCTAAAATCTTCTTGGTGGGCGAGTTGTTATCATGCTTTTCGTTAAACCCAGTATTCCTGTGTTCGAACCCGACAGAAAGCTAAATTTGAAAACCTCTGTAATCATTATAACATAATAATAACACTAATACTAATAATAATAATAATAATAATAATAATAACAATAATAATAATTTTATTTCTTTCTATATGTTTATTAATATTTATGTGCTGGACAACAGCCATTGGCCAATAAAAGTCCAGCACAGTGATACAATTAATACATTAAAATAAACAAGTATGGTACAATTATATAGGCCTACTTGAGTTAACAACAAAATAAAGAACATAGATTACAATAATTAATTTACAAGAATTAAAACTATAAAATATTACTACCAATTTGTGTATAAGGATTATGCAAATAATATTAGCAAAGACATTGTCATATTCTAATACTTGTATACATTGAATGGATCGAAATCGCCTACATGTAAGTTAGCATGTTTAATACATCTGGAGACCGGCGAGGAGGATTTAGAATTTCTAATATAGAAGAGTTTGTGATGTCTCATGTCCGTCATAGGAATACGAAGGCTGACACCGTTTAAGAAAGATTGACAATTAATGTCATCTTTAAGGACCTTACATAAGAATAAGTAATCGAGACCATGACGTCTGGCATACAGGCTTCGACATTTAAAGTGCTCGCATTTTTTTTATTATAGTTATACCCAGAGTTATTAGGCAGGAATCTGTACGAACATAATGAAATAAATTTCCATTGAATATTTTCCAGTTTTGCCGAATCAGTACTAGTAATAGAGTTCCAAACTACAGATGCATATTCGACTTTTGATCTCACTAATGTATAGTATAGTATTAAAAGAGAGTCTGGTGTTGAAATAGTACATTATGCAACGAGCCTATAATGATAGTAATTAAGAAGCGAGTATGGATGTTTATGAAACGAGCGCAAGCGAGTTTCATAATTTTCATACGATCTTCTTAATTACCATTATAGGCGAGTTTCATGCGACTTTTTATGCTCGACCATATTTCTAACTTGAAATTATTCATTTTATTTGTATCTAACTGACCTTGAGCAATACCTCGTAAATTGTGAGATGTGCGCAGACGCGAAAGTATTGATTTTTTCCGAGGAACAGATGCCCACATTGATCTTGATAGCCTATAAGAACCTACAGAGTAAACTAAATATTAACTTTGATATAACATTGAAATTAAATTAGACATTGAAAAACGAGATGACAAATTGAATTTATTTGAATATTATTTACCATTAACGCTAATTATTATAGTAACAGAACATAACCTTCTGCGACAGTATTGGATTTCCAGCCTCCGTGACTTTTCGCTAATTCTCTTTCAATTGCATATCTGAGAATAATCGATACTTGCGGTTTTATAACGTTACAAAGCTGACTTGTCATTGGCTGAGGTTTTATAACGGTACAAAGCTGACTTGTTATTGGCTGAACACCTGTACTTTAATGAGTAGGTGCACTTTAATGACATACATTAAAGGACTGCTACCAGGTGTATAATTACTACATATCGGCATGGTCGAGCATAAAAGAATAAGTAATTGACCGAATTATTCCTAACATTCTTATTGTATAGTTATAAATACTGTATAATCAATGTGGTTGTGAAAATATAATTTATTGTCATTCAATACACCGAGGTCTCTAATACAATCTTTTCTGTTAATTAATTCATTTTATAGGTGATAGTTATATTTTAGTGTAGAGGGTTTCCTTGAAAATGATATTACGTAAGTTTTGGATTCATTAATCATCATCCCGTTATCAATTGACCAATTGGTAATTGAAATAATGTCAACCTGAAGAAATTGACAGTCGACAACACTATTGATTTTTCGAAAAATTTTAAGATCGTCAGCGAATAATAGATAGAACTTATTCTTTTGAAAATGTCGTCAATGAAGATTAAAAATAGAAGAGGTCCTAAAATTGAGCCCTGGGGCACACCACAAATAATACTAAATGGATCAGAGAGAGTATTCGAAATTCGTACACTAGATTGTCTATCGTGTAAATAATTTTCAAACCAGCTTACGTAGCTTACCGACAGTCCTATATTATCCAATTTAGACAAAAGAATAGAATGTGGAACTACATCAAACGCCTTACTGAAATCAAAATATATTGCATCAGTTTGGCCCTGGGATTCAACAACTGGTACAATCTGATTCAAATAAGAGACTAAGTTGGTTGTAGTAGATTTGGATTTAGTAAAGTCCCTTGTTTAGACCCTTGTATTTCCCTATTTTGACTATGCTGACATTTTACTGACTGACCTTTCCAGCGACAACAAAACGAAACTTCAACGTGCTCATAATTTGTGTGTACGTTTTGTAAGCAATGTTCGTAAATATGATCACATTACCCCATCCCTGGAAGCAATAGGTTGGCTTAAACTAGATAAGAAAAGAAATTTACATTCACTTCTCCTCTTCGAAATCTTGAACTCTTCTATTCCTTCGTACCTGTCGTCTCGCCTTACTTACCTTTCTTCCCACCACAATCTGAACACACGCTCTCGCCATGAAACAATACTAACAATACCATCCCATCGCACCTCCTCATAATCATCCTCTTTCACAATAGCTCTGCCAAGACTCTGGAATTCGTTACCTGCTAGCATCAGGGACTGTCGAAATAAAATTCAATTCAAACGCAAACTTACTAGGCACTTGGTCAGTAATTGAGACTCGTTCAGACATGGTTTCTTGTAAATAGTTATCTTAATCTATCGCAAAATATTTCAATATCCGGCAATTTCATCACTATAGAATTTTGTTATTGTAGGTTTAATTTTTAATTCAGTAAATACAAAAATATTCTTTGTTCTTAACTTCGATGATAAAATGTCTAGCTTTCATTAGTCAGGTATTCTTGTCGTACTTTAATTTTTATTGTAATTGTAATTGTAAATTTAATATTAATTGTAATTTTATTGTTCATGTTATAGTTGTAATCTCCTGGTAGAAAGGCAGAGAAGGCCTGACGGCCTTATCTCTACCAGGTTAAATAAATAAATACTACTACTACTAAATCCGTGGTAATAATAATAATTACTTACTTACAAATGGCTTTTAAGGAACCCGAAGGTTCATTGCCGCCCTCACATAAGCCCGCCAGCGGTCCCTATCCTGTGCAAGATTAATCTAGTCTCTATCATCATACCCCACCTCCCTCAAATCCATTTTAATATCATCCTCCCATCTACGTCTCGGCCTCCCTAAAGGTATTTTTTCCTCCGGTCTCCCAACTAACACTCTATATGCATTTCTGGATTCGCCCATACGTTCTACATGCCCTGCCCATCTCAAACGTCTGGATTTAATGTTCCTAATTATGTCAGGTGAACAATACAATGCGTGCAGTTCTGTGTTGTGTGACTTTCTCCATTCTCCTGTAACTTCATCCCTCTTAGCCCCAAATATTTTCCTAAGCACCTTATTCTCAAACACCCTTAACCTATGTTCCTCTCTCAGAGTGAGAGTCCAAGTTTCACAGCCATACAGAAGAACCGGTAATATAAATGTTTTATAAATTCTAACTTTCAGATTTTTGGACAGCAGACTGGATGATAAGAGCTTCCCAACCAAATAATAACAGGCATTTCCCATATTTATTCTGCGTTTAATTTCCTCCTGAGTGTCATTTATATTTGTTACTGTTGCTCCAAGATATTTGAATTTTTACACCTCTTCGAGGGACAAATCTCCAATTTTTATATTTCCATTTCGTACAATATTCTGGTCACGAGACATAATCATATACTTTATCTTTTCGGGATTTACTTCCAAACCGATCGCTTTACTTGCTTCAAGTAAAATTTCCGCGTTTTCCCTAATCGTTTGTGGATTTTCTCCTAACATATTCACGTCATCCGCATAGACAAGAAGCTGATGTAACCCGTTCAATTCCAAACCCTGCCTGTTATCCTGAACTTTCCTAATGGCATATTCTAGAGCGAAGTTAAAAAGTAAAGGTGATAGTGCATCTCCCTGCTTTAGCGCGCAGTGAATTGGAAAAGCATCAGATAGAAACTGACCTATACGGACTCTGCTGTATGTTTCATTCAGACACATTTTAATTAATCGAACTAGTTTCTTGGGAATACCAAATTCAATAAGAATATCATATAATACTTCCCTCTTAACCGAGTCATATGCCTTTTTGAAATCTATGAATAACTGATGCACTGTACCCTTATACTCCCATTTTTTCTCCATAATAATAATAATAATAATAATAATAATAATAATAATAATAATAATAATAATAATAATAATAATAATATAATTTGTAACTTTGTGTTGTTTTAACTTTTGTTTATTTTGTTATCACCATTAACATTTTACCACGCTACACCATAACTGTTGAGAGTTACACCGTGTTGAATTGACGAGGCAACGAACTCGCGGGCCATAGATTTTTATCCCCTGTTGTTTGAAAATCGTAAAAGCTACCGAGAGCGATAACTAACCTCCGTATGCAAACGCAAGGCATTCGCTTTAATTGAGAAAGCTTCGTGCTTACCCAAATTAAAATTAATCTTGATGCACTTATAAATACACATTATCTAAATTAGAATGGATATAAATTTGAAATATATATACGTCATTTTATACTTAAAGCAAATTGAGTTATGGAAGGCTAGTTTGTTTGGTGAGAAGGGGAGTGCTGGGAAAGGGGTGTAGCAATGAATCTAAACAACCCCTGACACTAATAAATAATCTAAATGTTCACTGGTGCAGAAGAAGCATAGCGGGCCAGTATAAATCCCTGGGGCGACGATTAATTATTGTAAATGAAGCGGCTTCATACTCCCTCAACCAAAGTACAGACGAGTCAGCAATGTTGGCCAAGAATCAAGATAAAACTCTGCTTACGAAAGAGCTTTGGTCATCCTTTCCAACTGAAAGTTTTCATAATTTATTGTTCGCAGATAGGGAAATAAAGTATGTATAACGAGTCATTTAAATTATATCCGGGAGTGTTACTCAATTTTCAAAATATATTTTTTCCTTAAAATATCAATTATTTGTGCTTAGTTGAGTTTCCCGAACTTTTGTTACTGTATTGCAAAAACCGAAAAGTTGTTTTCATGTTTTTATTCACTTACCTATACTTACATAATTATATTAAATCTGTTTTTAATGATGCTGCATTAATTACATGGAATTGATTGTAGCGAAATAATGTTTGCTCAGGTGAGTTCGAAGACTCGCCCTGCAATTACCTGACATTCGTCTTTCAGTTAAAAAACTTAGGAAATATACCAAAGCAAATAATCGACGAACAAATGAAAGGCCAGTGAAGACAAGTCGGGGCTGTAGGTTAGATGGTCTAGAACCTTCTATTTCTTTTTTCCTTCACATTTAACGCTATATAGACTGGCCACCGTCCAAGGTGACAAGCGAGCGATTATTCAGTTCTTGACAGTGGATGGTTCTAGACCCAACATCCTACAGCACCGATTTAGCATCACGTGGCATACCCCTAAACTCCGCAGTTCCCATGTATATACAGGGAGTTTAAAAAATACGGGGCATAATTTCAGGTATGTATTTACCACATGTAGACAATCAAAATAGTTCATTACAACATGTGTCCGGAAATGCTTCATTTCCGAGTTATGGCCTTCACAACATTGACATTCACCGGAACGTTTTCCTTTCCGCAGGTCGTTGTCATTACAGAAGATGTTCAAAATGTCCACCTCCTGCTTGAATACAGGCCTCACATCGATGTCTCATTGACCTGCGAACACGATCCCAAACTCCAGGAGTATTGCGTATGTCCTCAGAACATGCCACAATTCGATTCCGAAGGGATTCCAAATCAGGCACTGGAGACGAATAAACCAATGATTTTAAATGGCACCACAAGTAGAAATCGAGAGGGTTCAGATCAGGTGAGCGTGAAGGCCAAGCAATTGGGCCACCTCTACCTATCCATCGATCAGGAAACCTTCGGCGAGCCGTACGACTGAAGTGTGCAGGAGCGCCATCATGCAAGAAATGAAAGTGTTGACGATTGATCAGTGGAGTGTGTTCTAAAACATGAGGTGTGGTGTTTTCCAGGAAGTTTGTGTACGCCTGCCCCGTAAGTCTGTTTACAAGTACATGGGGTCCAACTAATCGATCACCAATGATACCGGCCCACATGTTGAGGGAGAACCGCACCTGATGATGAGATGGAACAGTTCCACGTGGGTTTTCATACGCCCATACATGCTGATTGTGGAAATTTGTTATGCCATCTCGTGTGAACTGTGCTTCATCTGTAAATAATACTAAGTCAGGAAAGTTCGGATTTACACCACACTGCTGCAGAAGCTAACTCGTGCAGGGTAATCTGCTGGTGAAAGGGCCTGTACACGTTGCAAATGATAAGGATACAATTGATACTCTTTCAACAGTCTCCAGACAGTCGTATGAGGAACATTGACTTGCAACGCTACCCTTCGTGTGCTGATAGAAGGAGTCATGTTCACAGCCTCCAGAATCTCCTCCTGTACTTCTGGAGTTGTAGATCTTGATCGTCCCCTTCCCAAACCAGGAGAGTTAAATTTTCCATACTCGCACAGACGGTAATGGAGACGTACAAATGTCTTCCGATCTGGACATTGTCGCTGTGGGTACCTCTCCTGGTACAAACGACGAGCCAGCGCAGCATTGCCGTCCGCCTTACCGTACATGAAGTGTATCTCTGCCAGCTCTTGATTTGAATATATGTCGCACAGTCTAACGCCTACACAACACTGAATGTAACCTTCGCCTCGGAATGAACTGTCAGAGTGCCCTCGTAATGTCTCCTTTGACGGCAACGACCTGCGGAAAGAAAAAAGTTCCGGTGAATTTCAATTGTTGTGAAGGCCATAACTCGGAAATAAAGCATTTCCGGATACATGTTGTAATGAACTGTTTTGATTGTCTACATGTGAGAAATACATATCTGAAATTATGCCCCGTAATTTTGAAACACCCTGTATAGTAATGTAAGTATACATTCTATTACCTTTTGAGAACTTCTACGAGCAAATCGAATGAAAATGAACAAAGCTTTTGTATTGTATTGAATATATTTACATTCCATGGTATTCGTAAATCACGTCACAGCTATAATATGGAAGAAAAAAATGTTATCTTTTATTTAACGACGCTCGCAACTGCCGAGGTTATATCAGCGTCGCCGGTGTGCCGGAATTTTATCCCGCAGGAGTTCTTTTACATGCCAGTAAATCTACTGACATGTGCCTGTCGCATTTAAGCACATTTAAATGCCATCAACCTGGCCCGGGATCGAACCTTGTTTTCCTTCTTTCTGGTGGGATCCATTCCATAATTATTTTTTGTAATCGTTGTTCTGGCATTCTTCTGATATGGCCATACCACTGTAAATAATAATAATAATAATAATAATAATAATAATAATAATAATAATAATAATAATAGTTAGCAAAATATAGGTGTGTTTAGTTGTAATAGTAAGAGTTAAACAATTACAATTTAGTGTTAAATAAGACAATTTGTATCAAGGAAATTAACAGAATGAAGAACAGTTACATTAAAAATAAAAATCATATTTTACATATTTATTTTATTTTTATTTGAATTTAAATATTAGAGTTTTTTAATATAGATGCTTCGAAATTATGTCATTATACATTTTCAGTCCATAATTAAGACTGCATTTTTTTGCCAGCAATTGTGACTCATTTTGCCTCTTCAAAAAATATATATTTCTCTTTGTGAGGGGTTTTTTTTTTTTCTTTCGTGGAATAAAGTTAATAACGTACATGAAAAAATTTGTTCAATTGAATTTCGTTTTCTACATCGTGATGACTTCACGTTCTCCAAACTCTCCCAGCTTCAATGCTAGAACGTACGAAACCTCCAACCAGACCTTGACAGAGAGCGCAAAGGATAGATCCGATAGATTGAAAAAGTAAACAAGCCCTACTCTGCTCTCCCCATCTCCGTCCAATACTCCGCTATCAGTTAACCTGTATCTCTCCGACTGGGACCCGAACTTCGAAGTCAAGTTATAAGAAATAAAATAGCCTAAAAGTCGATAATTCTGTGCTGTATTATGTGAAATATAAGGAATTGAATTTGTATGGACGTGTGAGAATAATGCAAGAAGAAAGTTTACCTTGAAAGGTGTTGGAAAAAGTACAGAGAAGCATCGAAAACGAAACTCATGGCTGCAAATAAGATATGGATGGGAGAAAGGCTGCTAGAAGAATTGAACTAGACGAAAACGGATGAGTGGAGAAGAATGGTCGAACTTAAGGCACGTAAGAATGTGTAAATAATATAAATTGTTATTATTTGATATTTTAGAAAGTCCAGGATAACAGAGAGGGTTTGAAATTGAACGGGTTACATCAGCTGCTTGTCTATGCGGATGACGTGAATGTGTTAGGAGAAAATCCACAAACGATTAGGGAAAACACGGGGATTTTACTTGAAGCAAGTAAAGAGATAGGTTTGGAAGTAAATCCCAAAAAGATAAAGTAAATGATTATGTCTCGTGACGAGAATATTGTACGAAATGCAAATATATAAATTGAAAATTTATCCTTTGAAGAGGTGGAAAAATTCAAATACCTGGGAGCAACAGTGACAAATATAAATGATACTCGGGAGGAAATTAAACACAGAATAAATATGGGAAATGCCTGTTATTATTCGATGGGGAAGCTTTTATCATCCAGTCTGCTGTAAAAAAATCTGAAAGTTAGAATTTATAAAACAGTTCTATTACCGGTTGTTCTTTATGGTTGTGAAACTTGGACTCTCACTTTGAGAGAGGAACGTAAGTTGAGGGTGTTTGAGAATAAGGTGCTTAGGAAAATATTTGGGGCTAAGAGGGATGCAGTTACAGGAGAATGGAGAAAGTTACACAACGCAGAACTGCACGCATTATATTCTTCACCTGACATAATTAGAAACATTAAATCCAGACGTTTGAGACGGGCAGGACATGTAGCACGTATGGGCGAATCCAGAAATGCATATAGAGTGTTAGTTGGGAGGCCGGAGGGAAAAAGATCTTTAGGGAGGCCGAGACGTAGATGGGAGGATAATATTGAAATGGATTTGAGGAAGATGGGATATGATGATAGAGACTGGATTGATCTTGCTCAGGGTAGTGACCGATGGCGGGCTTATGTGAGGGCGGCAATGAAACTTCGGGTTCCTTAAAAGCCAGTAAGTAAGTAAGTAAGTAAGTAAGTAAGTAAGTATTTTTGATGTTGACGATAAAAGTAATAGCAATAGTTGTGCTAATTATGGTAGCTTATAAAATTATATTTGTGTCCTTTGTGAATAAAATGTGTACTTTTGTTGCTTTACTATTTAATTAGCTGCATTTAGTAAACTTTCCTGTAAACCACATGTACTTCACGCACCACTTGCTCGTCTATTCTGCTGGTGGTTCCGATAAGAGCGTTAGACTGGAACAATGGATTTACTGTATATACCTGCTGCAGTTCCCGTGCACTGGCTTATTTCTCGGAACCAGTGCATTTTAGTGTTAGATAGGCTATGGCTTCTAGGAAGTGTGAGGACTGAGGTAAACCACAAATCGTGATTCAGATAGAATGATCATAGAATACCTCAATTAATAATAAACATAACAGGAGATATATCTATACTCAGTGGCGGTGCGTCAATAAGAGCACAAGAGCACGTGAACACCTTGTTTCCATTAATGCACGACTAGTTTTATTATTTAATAACGTATTGGCGTAGGGGGGATGTATAATATCAGGATCGAGTATTTTAAACTTCCCGCATAATCTTGCATAAACTTCTTATGTAAACTTGGCAACATCCGTTCACGTACAAGCCGTGCTCTTTTCAAGAATGTTACAGAAATTTCAAGCATGCGCGGGAGAAAATTGTCTTTCGCTGGCTGCTTATGACTCGTCAAGAGGACAAAGCATTAAGTGAACAGTGAATCTATCCTACAGATGGCAGGTGCATCGATGCCTATCGTTTAAGTGCTATATATCGAGGAGAAAAGTCTGTATTTTAGCCTGCAGGTGTCAGCATCTCACTGTCGGAACGTTTACTTTATGTCGATGCGTGTACAGTACTGCTACGAGAGTGTAGTTTGTGAATTACTATACTTCAGTTTCGGCATATAGCATAGTTTGGCTTTCAAACACGTGCTGGCTGAATGTGATGGTGGTATGAATTTAAATATCTGTATGGTGGTGTATATTATTTAAGAATAATATTTACTGGCATGTATTTATAGTAATCAATCTATGCGAATGGGATTACAGTACTGGTATAGGCTATAGTGTATCAGTGTGTTGTGAATCAAAATACAGTATATTACTGAACACACGCTTTTGTAAATTGTTTTATGTATTAATTTTTAACAGACGTAAACAATGAACTCTGTTCAAGTAATTTTGAAGAGTAAAGAACTGGGTAAACTGGCTTTCCAGGAAAAATTGGAAATAAAAAGACTAGGTTTCAAATTCCAGCCTTGTGCATACAAAATAAATTATTGGCACTGAAAAGTGCCTTTTAGTAAATATAATGATACGCATTCGACAAACGCAGACAAATCTGCTCTTTTTAGTATCTTAAGACATAATTTGGTAGGTGCAATCCATGTTGTAAAATTTTCCCCATTATTATTATTATTATTATTATTATTATTATTATTATTATTATTATATGTTGTTTTGAATTTATATACGGTTTTTTCGACAGTGAATCATTGGAATCATGACATTTCATATTAGGCTAAAAACGTACGATTTCAAATTCTCTTCGATTTTGGAACACAAAATTGTGAACACACATAATATTTTATCACGAGCCGCCACTGTCTATACTTCATGCTTAGGGAAATGTAATGAACATGAAAGTTTGGTTTGAAATGCTATCCATTCTTGTACAGACGCTAGATATGCAGTACAGTGAGTGTATTCAGCGCCTTTATTTCCTAATGCCATTCGTCTGGACTCCAGACCAACTTTTAGTGCGACGTCTAGAATATAAATTTGTTACCTCCCGGGAATCGAGCTCTCTACCCAAACTCGTCACCACGATACTACTAGAACAAGTAAAGTTACAGTGTATTTCTTTCCGTCTTCGTACAGTTTATTCTTTTCTTCTCATGAATTCATTCTTTCGTATTTTTTTTGACAATATATTCGTTCTTGTTCACACCTGTGGAGTAACGGCTAGCGCGTCTGGCCGCGAAACCAGATGGCCCGAGTTCGATTCCAGGTCGGGGCAAGTTACCTGGATGAGGTTTCTTCCGGGGTTTTCCCTCAACCTAATATGAGCAAATGCTAGGTAATTTTCGGTGCTGGACCCCGGATTCATTTCACCGGCATTATCACCTTCATCTGATTCAGACGCTAAATAACCTAAGCTGTTGATAAAGTGTCGTGAAATAATCTACTAAAATAAAAAAATGGATGTTGGTACAGCGTCTTAAAATAACCAGATGTTATGTTTAATTCTGAAGTGCTCGGAATTATAAATCAACAACAATAATATACAATAATTCTTCTCGAGTTCTCAGCCAGGTGAATTGCATTGTTGCTTCCAAGCTTTCGATGACTAGGCCTAGTTCTGCCATCTTCTTCAGGGATTAAAGTGCTGTGGGAATCATGTCTAGCCGGTACATAAGCGGTCAGTAGGGCTTCCCGTTGTGGACCAATCAGGAGATAGTTCCTAATCCAGACTGCAGTGTTCTAGTTGATCGAGAGGGTCTATGGCAGGCTTGCAGAACTGGGCGACAATTGTGGCGTTGCGTCACTCATTGGATACGTCACTCACCCCTTTCCTTCCATCCCCGCGTCATTGACTTGGTAGGGGAGGGGATTTATATTCAGTGTCTGTCTTATGTGATTGCGTACGGCCCACAGATACGTCATTCAACGTCGGTGGACTGTGGACGGGGAACCAACGCTTTCCCCATGCTTTGCACCCCTCTCTCGCCAGTTCTGTATCCCTGGTTTATGGTATCTCTCAAGAGGGATTCTGTCAGCGAATTGGCACGCTTGCCATTCCATAGGCTCTACATCCTGCGGCGCTTGCCTGACGATACAGAGTTGCGCTCGGACATGGGTTCGATTCCCGCTTGGGCTGATTACCTGGTTGTTTTTTCAGAGATTTCCCCAACTGTAAGGCGAATGTCACGTAATCTATGGTCAATATTCAGCCTTATCTCGTCAATACAATCTCTCTATTATCATCCCACACTAAGTAATCTAGCAGTTGATACAGCGTCGTTAAATGACCAACTAAAAAAACAGCTCCAGTTGTCGGAATGGGTTTTTAGACTTACTCGAGGCAATAAGAGAAGAAGAATTTAATTATTCATTTCATATTTACGTTTCAGATTGTATTATAAAGAGCTGGCATTATGCAATGAGGTTGGAGTTAGAATTAATATTTTCTTAATCTTTTCCTATGTCCCTCCAGACAAATGTGCAAAGAGTATTAAAGTATACCATAACATATTTATTTGAATTGGAATCTGATTTCCACTGTTTCTTAAATTATGGCTAGTGTTAAAGGCAGTGGCGTTGCGTCAATAAGAGCACAAGAGCACGTGAACACCTTGTTTCCATTAATGCACGACTAGTTTTATTATTTGATACCGTATTGACGTAGTGGGGATGTATAATATCAGAATCGAGTATTTTAAACTTCCCGCATCTTGCATAAACTTCTTATCTAAACTTGGCAACATCCGTTCACGTACAAGCCGTGCTCTTTTCGAGATGGCTACAGGAATTTCACGCATGCGCGGGAGAAAATTGTCTTTAGCTGGTCGCTTATGACTCGTCAAGAGCACAAAGCGTTAAGTGAACATGATGAGTATCTATCCTACAGATGTCAGGTCCATCGATGCCTATCGTTCACCGTGCTATATCTCGAGGAGGAAATTTAAACGCCTGTAGATGTCAGCATCTGACTGTAGGAACGTTTATAACTTTACGTAGATGTGTGTGTACAGTGCTGCTATGAGAGTGTAGTTTGTGAATTACTATACTTCAGTGTCGGCATAATAGCATAGTTTGGCTTTCAAACACGTGCTGGCTGACTGTGGTGGTGGTATGAATTTAAGTATCTGTATGGTAGTGTATAATATTTAAGAATAATATTTACTGGCATGTATTTATAGTAATCAATCTATGCGAATGGAATTACAGTACTTTTTTTTTTTTTTTTTTTTTTTTAATTTCAACCGGCCAGAGGCCGTTTTCCAAAGTTATCTGTTTTTGTTTTCTGTTTGTTTCCTTTGTTTCCTTCGTTTTTTTTTTTACTTAATACTAATACAATCACAACACCCATGCCCGAGGCGGGACTCGAACCCACAACCCTTCGGACCAAGCGATAGGGACATGCCGTGCCCCTACCGCTTGAGCCATCCGGGCCGGCATACTGGTATAGGCTATAGTGTGCCAGTGTGTTGTGAATAAAAATACATTACTGAACACACGCGTTTGTAAATAACGGGACTGTGGTATGTATTCGTTATTAACAAACGTAAACAATGAACTCTGTTCAATGAAATTTGGAACAGTAAAGAACTGGGTAAACTGGCTTACCAGAAAAAATTGGAAATAGAAAGACTGAGTTTCATTATTATTACTATTATTATTACTCCTATTATTATTATTATTATTATTATTATTATTATTATTATTATTATTATAATATATTATTTTGAATTTATATACTGTTTTTTTTTCGATAGTGAAACATTGGAATCATGACATTTCATATTAGACTAAACGTACAATTTCAAATTCTCTTCGATTTTTGAACCACAAAATTGTGAACACACATAATATTTTATCACTAGCCGCCACTGGTTAAAGGTGATAAATAAGTTAAAATTTACATAATAAATACCTTCATAAAATAATCGACACTAATTTATACATTAATATACTCTAACAGATTAATCTCTACTTAATATTTTATATTATCCTCTAGGTATTGATTACATTTTTCCTGTTCTTAGTAAATTATACAGGGTAAACTGTAAGTATTGTCATTAATTATTTCATACGCTTATTCTTTGACATATTTCAAACAGGAGAGTTAAGTACAATATTGCTGAGTTTTGGTTCCTTTTCAAGATAAAAATTGTTTTATAAGTAACATTTCATAGCGTGTTTTGTGAAGGCCATTGATTTAATTCCCAATAAGGTCGGTCAGTTTAAGAGAGCAATGTATTATGATGACTATTATACTTTTACTACGTCATACTACTTTTGACCAATAAAACGGTACGAAAGGACGTCTTTCAACCAATCATGGCTGCTTATCGTACAGTTTCATCGCGTCCCTAGCATTTGTTTAATTTTATCGCGTCCCTAGCATTTGTTTATTTTTATCACTACCCTAGTATTTGTTTCTTTGTTTTCCAACATTTCAAACTGCACTGCTCTGGACGTCAAAAAACAGAAAATTACAAACCACTCCAGTCGATGCACAGCAGTTTCAAATATGACTCACATTGGCATTCAAGAACAAGAATTAATAAAGATCACTGGTCATAGTTATGCATCTTCCCTGAAATCCTATTTACAAATAAATGAAGAGCACCATTCGGAAATCCTGAATAAGTTGAGGAATACACCATGTACATCAACGAGTTCCACTTCCTTTACGCACACGTCCAATATAACATCAACTGAACCACCAATTACTAAAACATTCAAATTTGAAGATTGTACTTTCAATAATTGTTTCTTTTAAAATTATTAATGTTTATTTTTTATTTCAACACCGTTAATTAAAACTTTTCTTGTTTATTTCATCATCCCTGATTAAAACTTTTCTAACACTTGTTTATATTATTCAGGTTATGTTATAGCTTCTGCTATATTATATTATGGATAGTCACGTATCAGAGATTGTTTAATACTAAGATTTATTGAAAATCATCTGTCAAGTGACGTTGATTACTGGGATCGGGATAAATGAAGTGGAATGCAACTGTTTTAATAGAAATGAAACTGAATCAACAAAGCCTTCTTGACCAGTAACTGTCCACAGAGTTGAATGAAGATTACATAGTTGGCACAACTGATAACAAGAAAACAGCTATTCATAACACACTACTGCCATCTATTAGCGTAATATTTATAATGTTGAGATGGTACAAATTTGAAGACAGTTTTGTATTTTCGTAAGTCAATTAATATTTTATTGTAATGTAGTACTTCGTTACTTCTAATCTTTACATACTTTCTTCTAATCGTGTGATAGTCAATTAAATCCCACTCGAGTTTTGATTTTCTGTAGATAAATCAAAACCTCTAGTTAGATTGCTGTTGATAAATTATTGAAAGAATTTTAGTTTTGTCCTTTAAATGTGCAGAAATTTGATCCAAACAAATGTAATATTTTAAAATTCCTTTCCAGAATGAAAAGTTACATTTGTTGAGTTCAAATTTCTGCACATTTAAAGGACAAACTGAAATTATTTCAATCATTTATTATCACAATACATCGCTCTCTTAGGTAAGGTAATGACTGCCTCCCATTGGAGGTAGCCCAGAAGGACTCAGTATACTCTCCTACATGAATTTTGCAATATTAAATGTTTACATAAATTTTGTAGAAAGAAAATTAAAATAAACATATATGAATAGAAAGTGAATAAAAAAAATTAAACAGAGTGCATATGATGACTCAGAATTTGGCAAGAGCGTTTCAAAACTGAAGTTATGATGTCAGCAGTAAGTGTCTATGGTAGTTCAAAAGTCTTCCTGAAGCGTTCAAAGAACTTGGGAATCACACCACGAGCTCCAATAAGAAGACCAATCACCTCAATGTCTTCAAGCTGGTATTTTGCTTTGAAGTAATCAACTGTTGGCAGATAAATGTTGATCTTTTCTTGATTGACATCCTCCGGCTGGCTACTCCCCGTTTCAATCCTTATGGTAGGATCAATTATATATCCTTTCTTGGTAGTCTGGGAATACGCTATGATGTCAATACGTCTAGAGGAGCCATTAGTAGCAAGGCAAAAAACTTCCTCTTCTACTTTCCAAGACTTTTTTCTTAAAGCAGTTGCAATTAAGGATCGAACATGATGGTGTCTGGCATTTCGGAGGAGTAAACCTCTGTTACACTGACCTTGGACGTGGGCAAGGGTTTCAGTCTCCGGGCAGACATGTCTGCACCGGGATCCGTCCAAAGAGCGACCAGGTACTCCTCTAACTGCTGCTAAATTGGCATTCATTTTGAGGCAGGCTACCCATTCAGATGTAGATAGTCCAGACTTATTAAAAATCCAGGCTTTGGCTTTAGGTACTTGGCTGTACAATTCTACACCTCTGCCTCTTCCAGGCATTACTTTCCATGATTCGAATTCTGCATTTCTTAATTCCTCTCTTAATTTCCTAGGCACAGATTTACGAAGTTCAACTGGACAAGGGAGACTTAGATGTTGACAGGAAGAATTAAGTTCAGACATCAAAGGTCGCATACCATTTACATAAGGATTGACTGAGCATATTGGGAATTAAATCAGTATATTTCCCAAAACACGCTATGAAATGTTTCATATAAAACAATTTTTATCTCGAAAATGAAACAAAAACGAGCAAAATTGTATTACACTTTTTTTGTTTGAAATATCTCTAAGACTAACCTCCTCAAATTAATGACAACATGTACGATTCATTCTATATACTTCCCTTTCAGTATCAATAAAAAGAACAATTTCCTAACACCCTGTATTTGAGAGTGGATGTGTGGTGGTATGATGTAAGATGAAAACTAGACGGATGGCTTCTCCCTCTTCTCTAGTTCCACATTGAAGTTATTGGCATGACCTTATGATATAATTGAAAACTTACTGGAGTGTGTGTACTGTGTTACGAGGCTCGTCTGGTGGCCTACATTCAGGAGGGGCTCGTCAGCCGGAGATGGAGAGCTGCAACCAATGTTGCTCCAGGGGGAGAAATATTATTCGATGAGCAGGGAAAGGGATTATTACAGGCCCATCATTGTATCAAAAACATAAAAAGGGATATATTACCCGGTATGCACTGCTCGGCGTGACCCCAGTGTACAGTTCTCTCCAGCGGAATGGAAAATCGACAGCACAGACGTTTCCATTGAAGCAATTACGAATACGTGAATCCTCCAGAAAGCGCAACTTTATTATATACTGTACTTTAAAGTTTTCATTTTCTCAGTATTTGATTATCAAGCAGTAAACTTCAGTAATAATAATAATAATAATAATAATAATAATAATAATAATAATAATAATAATAATATGTGAAATGAGAGCCCGGGGGACTAGCTGACTGCTAGCATACCTCAGCAGAGGTGAGCGATCATCTATCTATCCAGTAGAAGGTACGCTGGCTTATGAAATTGGCTGTCACTGGTAGTAGACCTATATATCTTCCGGGATCGTCATGGTTTAGAGCAGGGATGAGACGATATCAGCTTCCAATCAATGTAGAAGAGCTCGACCTTGATCACGAGCGCATAGCGCATCCACTACATAGCGTCGTAACGTAGAACAAGGATGTACATGTACATGCAGTGAATAAAGGCAGCAATTATTACAATAACTTCGTTACTAAATTTCTGGCTATGTAATAGGGCTAATTATTCAGTTATTTAATACACATGTGCATATATAAACAAATCGCAAAGGGAAGGGTTTTTTTAGGAACAAATAGAGAAATAGGAAAAGTTAATTGTATGTAAACCATTTTTTTGTTAAAAGCAATTATTTATTATGCAAATACTTCACTTCATTGGTTAGGAGAAACTAATAGGGTCTACCTGCTCGACGTGTGTGATCTCTAAGAACTTTTGAGTATTTGTTGAAAAAATAATAATGACAATATTGATTGAAGTAGAGTATATTGATTGTGTGATTGTGAAAATGTAGTCCTTACTCTCCAGTCGTGATTATGTAATGAGTTTTCTTATGTGAGATGCACGTAACACGAAAAGACAAATTGATTAAATTAAGATATTGAGAGCCATCGTAATTTTTGGGGGTCATTCATTTAAGGGGACATGTATGATTTTTAAAACTTTCACGATTTTCGGCCAAAATTTGTGAAATTTAAACTATATAAACATATCTATAATAATATCATCTGTAGAAAAATTGGTGCAATTAGGTCTATTAGTTTTGAAATTATATTTTTAAGTATATTTTATATTGACGTTACTAAAAAAGCTCATTGCATTAAAGTTTTCAAAATGTTTAGTTCATATTTGCTCAAAATCTTGAAAATAGTTATTGGAATAAAAGTGAATTAGCTTTTTGAGCTTAGTAATAGTATAATTTAAAGTGCAATCAAAGATAAAATATTATTTCTAAATTAAAGAAACACGTAGTCTAATAAAAGTAAATATCCAGAAACAAGCAACAAATAAAACATCAACAATACATTTAAAATAAATAAATAAAAGGAATCTAGATACAATCTACTGACCCGAATGTAAATTAATTTACCTTCCATGTAAATTCCGAAATCAATTTATTTCGCTCTACTCCTGAATAATGCCTATATATATTTTTTTTCATGTTGCGTCTCATAATGCCGTTTTATGTTGCTTTTTTTGCAAATGTCATTTTTTTACACAAACACTGGACTTCATCATCATGTTCGAACCATAAATATTGTATCTTCCACTCTTCCTTGAAAGCTTTATGGTATGAGCGCTTCCGTTCCGTCATGATGCGCTGTGTTCTAAGATCTGTACATCCTTTAACAATGTTTACAGGTAAAAGAGTTCCGCGCGCGCGCAGCGGGCATAAAAGAGCTCTCGCTCCAAATTACTAGTCACCATCGCAAGACTGGTTTAGAGCTAAGTGTCTCATATCCTGATGAAAACTCTTCGGGTCGCCCGTTTCTGAAGAATTCGTTTAGATATTAGAGAGTTTTTCATCGTACGGTAAACATTAACGCTGTATTGACGTCAGTAGTGACGTATTTTGTAACTCATATTAACGTTCGTAAAATTTCGGAAATAATTATTATATGATATTTTCCGCTCCTTTAACATGTATCATGTCGTAGCTCCTATGATAACAATGATATTTCTTATGGTTCATTCTGTGTAATTGTAGAAATATATATATCATTTGAACTGGTAATGGAAATTACGGGAACAGTTTTTAATAAATGACCCCTCATTTTGAAGCTTGGAACTCAAAGTTTTTTTCAGAAAAATAGTACTTTTCATTGAAATGTCAATTTTTCATCATAATATTCCTATTTTCCAAAATCCATCTGTCGTTAGTTTTGAGAACTAGCTAATTGCATTTCAGAATAAAACAAAACACACACTACAGTAAACAATATTACACGACGGCCATGATCTGCAAGAATGCTGACATATTTAGAGCTCAATTTAAATTGGTTGTTAAAAACGTAACTTACTAAAAATAATTTACAGGTTCGATTCTGTGGTGTGTAATTTTCTGGGTACAGCTGTGTATTGGATATTAAAAACTACAAAAGTTGAGGTGGTTTGATGACATTATTACCATTGGAAATGAAATATTATTGTAGTTAATACCATGATGGTACTATTTTTCTTTAATTATACATATTAATGCTATATTGATTATATGAAAGTGAAACGTTTTGGGGTTATATAAGTAGATGTAGAGAATAACTTAAATTAGATTTTGATTTCTATATTTTACTGAGTGGCGGCTATATAGTATATATAGTATATGTTACTGAAAGCTATAAACTTACGTAAGATAATAATATTATTAAAAATCAAATATTTTTATAGTTATTAATCAAGTGGAGTTGGGTCTTTTTCATATGAAGAGTCCACTGCAAGAATTATGGATGTCATTTGGAATACATTGTTCAGGAGAAGCAATTGAAAGTTTGAAATGCTTAGTGCTCAAAGCTTAACTGTGATTTTCCGATCATTACTGGACAATAACTATCAGTGTTAATGCCATATAACTCTCTACGTACATTCTATATGTCTTAAGCTATGCATTGACAGTCTTGGTTCATTTTTGATAAGAAAGTGACATCC
This sequence comes from Periplaneta americana, assembly GCF_040183065.1. Lineage (NCBI taxonomy): Eukaryota > Metazoa > Arthropoda > Insecta > Blattodea > Blattidae > Periplaneta > Periplaneta americana. The sequence continues at coordinate 171,182,180 of NC_091122.1, read as the reverse complement.
ATCATTCTTGTAGTGGACTCTTCATATATTTAATGGCGGTGTGGTGTAGATATTTATATGCGTGGTTCTCTTCAGTATTGGCTCGAGAGTATCTTTCATTATTATGGAACCAAATAACTTTCTGAATGTCCGGTATTCTTCATTGAAAATAAATCTGAAAAATGTTTATTTGAACGTCTAATGAACTTAGTTTGCAGCATTTGCTGCACAAGCCATTAGTTTAATATAAATATGCATTTTGTAGGTAGGTAGGTAGAACTTTATTGTCGAAGGCATAATATATGCATAGACATGGTCAAATATATACAATTACAATTTAATTTAAAATAAGTCAAATATAAATAAACATTATTCATTTCGAGGGCCCATGCGTGCATCCTCAAGATTGAATAATTGCAAGGAAAAAATTGTTCCGGGGCCGAGTATCGATCCCGGGACCTCTGCTTGAACGTACCAGTGCTCTGTCAACTGCTTTACAGGGAGCTTTACCTGAAAGACTAAATTTGCATCCTCAAGATTGTAGGGACACAATTTTATTAATTTCGTTTTTATATAATTCCTAAATTTGAGAGAATTTTTGTATATTTGATGTCATCAGGCAAACTATTGTAGATTTTGATACCAAAGACCATATAGGTTCTACTAGTGTTTGTAAGATGGTTTGCTGGAATAGTTAAACTATTTTTGTTACGAGTATCATAGGTATGGAAGTCACAATTTTGGTGAAAATCAGACAGATTTTTATAAATTAGTTGTAAAACATTAAAAATATATAAACCATAAAAAGTAAGAATATTATATTGTAAAAAATTTTTCCCTACAAGAGGTCCTACTGTCAACGCCCGCTATGCATCTGACAATACGCTTTTGAGCAATAAATATATCATTCAGCATGGTTCCAGATCCCCCAAAACAAATACCATATGAAAGCTTTGAGTCGACGTATGCGAAATAATAAGACATTAATACATCGTGATTTATTATCGTCCTCAAAATTCTGATTTGATAAGAAATGCTATTGAGTTTAGAAATTAAACTTGTGCAATGGGGTCTCCAAGACAAACAATCATCAAATGTAACGCCCAAGAATTTAGTAGTTTCCCATTTATATAAGTATTGATCTTGAATGGAAATGTTAATGTCTTTCAAATTTTTCTTTTGAGAATTGTGAAAGTGAATATATCCGGTTCTCTTCCTGTGAACAACTTTAAGATAGTGCTACGTGCGTGCTCATGGATGCTTCCATTTCCTTCGGAAACCAGCATATGGAGCAGAATTAACTGTATTCTGAGAACTTTAACACTTGATGGACTTACAGAAATCAGTGCAGCTTCGCTAATAATTTTGCTCCAAAGCATTAGGAGCGAGAACGAGACCTTTGACCTATAACAGTGGCAGACTGGGTGGAGAACGGGTTAATCGACCACTCAGGCTCCACAGCAGCCAACTGGTGTTGCCAACATTCCCAGTCCAACATCACTACAGAACTATGTCCCCAGCGAAAAACCATTATCAAACTTTCGCTACCGTTCTGTTTCTGAAGCTCAGGGAAAGATTTCCTTGTTAATGCAGAACACTTTTCTTCTAATTTAATTCTTCTAAAGTTCACCGCCGTGGAGTAACGATTAGTATGTCTGACCGTGAAACAAGCGTCCAGAAATATTTGCGCTATGTATGGGGACAATGCTATCGGAGAGAGCACGGCAAGAAAATGGTTTTCTCGTTTTAAGGAGGATCGTGTTGATATTAGTGACACTAGCGAATAGGGATTATAAAGAATGAACACTGAGAGAATTTACCTGTGTTTTGTTTCTCTGTGCGCTGGCTTTTAGTTCCACTTTCAAGCGCTAGAGGTTAGTGTAATCGAGCATACGCTAAAATAATAATTGAGTATAGAATTGAGACACAGGATCCAAACATCGCCTACCTTATTGCATAATCCAGTAACGCTTTGCTTCAAATAAATTCAAGTTAAGAGCTTTTCCTTATTTCTCAGTGACGAACTTAGTTGTAATAATAATTTTTTATATTTCAGATATAATAAATTATATTTTAAAATAATATAATACATTATAAAATTAAGTATCAAATTCGTTTAATATTTGTATATAATATAATGTAGGTATATGGTTTTACTTCTCATAGGAGTTTTGTTTTTTCCATTTTCATTGCTATAAAATCATTATATATTTTAATTGTTGTTGGGGGTCAACGTCTCAACTCTCATTATAAAGGAACTCTAGAGTCTAGACATTACAGTTAATGACGGATTTATTATTTTATGGATCCAATTTATTTTATTTGAATACATAGTGTACCTAGATGTATTAATTATATGTGTTATATTTCCGCTGTGTCGACTGCTAGCTGGTGTGATGTCAGCGCCAACTGTAGGGAGAAAGCAGAATCTCACGCTCTAGCTGGCTTGAAGGTCATTGAAATCAGTCCGGCTACATCAAAGATACAGACGCGAAGTGTCCATACTTAGTTACCTATACGCTGGTTAGACTCCACGTTCAGGAAGAATGTTATAAATATTATGTTTTATTTTTAACGACGCTCGCAACTTCCGAGGTTATATCAGCGTCGCCGGTGTGCCGGAATTTTGTACCACAGGAGTTCTTTTACATACCACTAAATCTAGTGACATGAGCCTGTCGTATTAAATGCCATCGACCTGGGCCGGGATCGAACCCGCAACCTCGGGCACAGAAGGCCAGCGCTCTACCGCCTGTGCCACCCAGAGTGACCGTTCAGGAAGACCTTCGGGGTTTGATGAAGACCGTTTAAACAAATTAATCCACAGTGGTCACGTCAGTGTACCCGAGAACTGACAAATGTGATGAACTGTGACCATTCCACCATCGCGCGACTTTTTTTGCCAAGTCCAACGTGTGGAGTAACGGTTAGCGTGTCTGGCCGCGAAACTAGGTGGCCCAGGTTCGATTCCCGGTTGGGGCAAAGTACTTGGTTGAGGTTTTTTCCGGGGTTTTCCCTTAACCCAATATGAGCAAATGCTGGGTAACTTTCGGTGCTGGACCCCGGATTCATTTCACCGGCATTATCACCTTCAATTCATTCAGACGCTAAATAATCTAAGATGTTGATAAAGCGTCGTAAAATAACCTACTAAAATAAAAATAAATTTTTTTTTGCCATCAACTGAGACGTCTTGCATACACAATCCAAGAAAAACGACTAACAAGACTGCGTGAAGTGATGCTACTCTACTTTAACGCCCGTCCGCGCTCTGCTAACCTGACACAAAACACTATCCAGGAGTTGGGTTGGGAAGTCATTCCGCACCCACCTTATTCACATGATCTTGCGCCCTCATATTTTCAACCTTTTCCTCTCTCTATCGAGCAACCTTCAAGAAACTTCCTTTCCGGATCAAAATGCGCTCCGAACATGGTTTGACAACTTCTTTAAGGGATTAGGTACAGTTTATATCCGTGGCGCTACAGCCCGTGAATGGGCCTAGACCGACCAGCCGGCTGCTGGCCTCACGCCCACATGCCGAAGCAGAGGTGGACGATCATCCAACCAGAATGGAGGTATCGTGTGGTTAGCACGATGATCCCCCCAGCCGTTATAGCTGGTATTCGCAACCGGATTTCGCTACCTATCGTAGCTCCCCAAGTGCATCACGATGCTGGGTGGGCACGGGTCCCATACACTGGCCGATATTTCATGAGAAAATTTCTTCCCCCATGAGGACTCGAACCAGCACGCATTCCGTAACGCGAGTCCTAGGCAGGATGCCTTAGACCGCGACGCCACGGCGCGGGACTAGGTACAGTTTACCCCAGTAAAATTTTGGAAATATTCATTTTTTCCTCCATTACTGTATCTTGTACAATAACGAAAATTAGTATGTGTAAGACACTGTCCTTCTGCTATAAGAAAAAATATTTTTACGTAAAAAAATACTTTTTTTTTCTTTTCAAAATTCAGTTCACTGTGCAGTGATGAAGCTTTTCCCACATAACTCGAAAACTATTCAATATTCTGTAATGAAATTTTTTGTGTGTATTTATGCATGTCACATCTACAATATGATGCAAGATCACTTCTCTACCTTTGATAGATTATCTGATAAAAAATAAATTCATTTAAAAATGGTGAAATATCAGTATTTTCTTCTAACACAAAATAAACAAAAATATTATTTTTTAAGGAATGTAGTTGAAAGAGCATGATATTGTAAACATGAGTTTCAGCAATAAAATAAATGAGAGAGAACATGAAAAAGTTAACAAGTTTATGAGTTATGAGGGAAACGCTTCATCACTGCACAGTGAACTGCCACAATTTTAAATTTTGAAAAAAAAAATGTATATAAATAAGTTTTTTAAATCGTAAAAATGTTTCCATATAGCAGAAGGACAGTGTTTTACACATACCAATTTTCATTATTGTACAATGTACAATAATGGAGGAAAAAAAATTGAATATTTCCAAAAATGTTACTGCTGTAAACTTTACGTAATCTCTTAACTCAGAACCACGCGATTTCTACAGGCGTGGAATCGAAAAACTTCTCCAGCGTTGGCAGACAGTTGCAAATAGTGAAGGAGAATATATCGTTGATGATTTTGATTAATTTCTCTCTTATGTGTATCTGATATGTTTAATAAACTTATAAAAAAGTACGAATTTATGCAACAACCTAATCATTTAATATTTGTAGTGTTTCAATTTATTGTAGATTGCTATGAAATGTTATGGTATGCAGCTATGAAGTACCTACATTTAATCAAATATTCCATATGAGATAATGCATCACATCAAGTTCTATCGCACAACATTTTCGTGTGTTTAACCTCCTTGTAGTTGCCGGACCTTCTAGCTTATTTTAGCAGCATGCCTTTAATATTTTGCATGCTTTTGCTTATTAACGTTATGCATTCCCCAGAAGAGTATTTCATATTATACTATCCCTAGAATTTGACACGGGATGGAGAGAGGGAGAGAGAGAGAGATGTCATGTAGACCTCAACTACAGTCATTGTTATTAATGAAATTTTGGCCCTTTCTGGCTTGCTATAGTTAATGGTAATTGTCCAAAACGCTTATGTGAGAAGACTTTACCAAAACATCAAAGTGAAACTTAATGGAATTATTTAGAAACCACCATTTTTCCTAAGTGGCAATTAATAGAAACCCGTTCTATATAAAAACAAAAGTTAAATATGAGTGAAATGTTTACGAAAATTATTAAAATATACACTGTAACTTTTAGTTAAAATAAATACATGACAAACCGTAAGTAATGACATTAATTTGAAGGGATATTCTTTATGATTATTTCACATAAAAAGTTTAATATAATTTTACTCTTTTTTTGCTTTCTTTTCTAGATGAAAATTGTTTTATATGAAACATTTTACAGTCCACACCTGTGGAGTAACGGTTAGTGCGTCTGGCCGCGAAACCAGGTGGCCGGGGTTCGATTCCCGGTAAGGGCAAGTTACCTGGTTAGGGTTTTTTCTGAGGTTTTCCCTCAACCCCTCAAATGCTGGGTAACTCTCGGTGCTGGACCCCGGACTCATTTTACCGGTATTATCACCTTCATCTCATTCAGACGCTAAATAACCTAAGATGTTGACAAAGCATCGTAAAATAACCTACTAAATAAAAAGAAAAATTTTACAGGATATTTTGGGAAAGCCATTGATTTAATTACCAATATGTTCACGCAATTTAAGAGAGTAATGTATTATGATAATAAATCATAGAAACTGTTTTTGTTTTATATATACTATTTTATACTTTAAATGTGCAGAAATTTGATCCGAACAAATGTAACATTTTAAAATTCCTTTTCAGAACGAAGAGTTGCATTTGTTCAGACTAAATTTCTGCACATTTAAAGGACAAAATTAAAATTCGTTCACATTTAAAGGACAACATTAAAATTCGTTCAATCATTTAAAGGACAACATTAAAATTCGTTCAGTCATTTAAAGGACAACATTAAAATTCGTTCAGTCATTTAAGGGACAACATTAAAATTCGTTCAGTCATTTAAAGGACAACATTTAAATTCTTTCAGTCATTTAAAGGACAACATTAAAATTCGTTCACTCATTTAAAGGACAACATTAAAATTCGTTCAATCATTTAATCAGTAGACATCTACTTCGGTACATCATGGTAATATGATAAAGCGTAAGTAATAACTTTTTAATTCAAGACGGCGCCATATTCCGTCGGACCCCGGCCACTTAGTCACTCTTAATGAGTGCACCTCTGTACTTGTGGTTGGACATTGTGTCTAGTGTCACACATACTGTGACACGGTACATGAGGGTAGACCAATAAAGGGGAACACAGTAGGTAGAACTTAAAAATGAGAGAGATTCAATCCAGCATCGGAGCTTGGATCCGGTTTGGCCTAGTGGATAAAGCGCCAGCACGTAAAGCTGGAAACCCGGGTTCGACTCCCGGTACCGGACAGAGTTTTTCCCCGTTCTACAAATTCTTTTTTTTAATATGGTTTATTTAACGACGCTCGCAACTGCAGAGGTTATATCAGCGACGCTGGTGTGCCGGAATTTTGTCCCGCAGGATTTCTTTTACATGCCAGTAAATCTACTGACATGAGCCTGTCGCATTTAAACACACTTAAATGCCATCGACCTCGGCCGGGATCGAACCCGCAATCTCGAGCATAGAAGGCCAGCGCTATACCAACTACGCTACCGAGGGCGATTACAAATTCTTCATATCTCTTAGTACCTGGCCTAGTTGCCTCATAATTGGTGCCTTCTTGGTATCACTTGTGAAGTTCAGACCTGTCTTCGAACAGTTGACTAAACAACAATCTCTTAGTATTAGCTCCTCTTCTGCTAACAACGTCATATCATCAGAAAATCTTATACACTTTATTCTTCTTCCTCCTACTATCACTCCTCCCGTGTTCTGAAAACATTTCTTTACTAAATCCTTCAAGTAGATGTTGAACAGGGTGGATGATAAAGGGTATGCTTGTTATAGGTACTCCTCTACCTATTTCGCTTCTTTCTGATATTTCTTCTCCTATTCTGATGTATTTTGGTATATCAAAAGAAAACCCCAAGTCTTAAGGGGTTAGGTACAGCTTACAGTAATAAACTTTTGGAAATATTCAAAATTTTTTCCTCCATTATTGTATGTTGTACAATAATGAAATTTAGTATGTGTAAAATACTGTCCTTCTGCTATATGAAAAAAAAATTTTACGATTAAAAAATATTTACTTTTTTTTAAATTCAGTTCACTGTGCAGTGATGAAGCTTTTCCCACATAACTCAAAAACTATCCAACATTCTATGAAGACATTTTGTTGTGTGTATTTATGCATGTCATATCTACAACATGATGTAAGATCACTTCTCTACCTTTGATAGATTGTCGATAAAAAATAAATTCATTTTTAAAAATGGTGAAACATCAGTATTTTCATCTAACACAAAATAAAATAAAATATTATTTATTAAGGAATGTAGTTGAAAGAGCATGGTATTGTAAACATGAGTTTCAGCAATAAAATAAAAGAGAGAGAACATGAAAAAGTTAACAAGTTTATGAGTTATGAGGGAAAGTCTTCATCTTTGCACAGTAAACTGCCACAATTTTAAATTTTGAAAAAAAAAAAAATATATATGTATATATATAATTTTTTTAAATCGTAAACATATTTTTTTTTCATATAGCAGAAGGACAGTGTTTTACACATACCAATTTTCAATATTGTACAAGACACAATAATGGAGGAAAAAAATGTTGAATATTTCCAAAAAATTTTACTGCTATAAGCTGCACCTAACCCCTTAAGGAAACACGTATTGTCACTTCCCCTTGCTATTTTAACCCTCTCAAAAGATATAACAGAAAAAAATCTAATGCGTCTTTACCCTAAACCAAATGCTGAACGACACTCTATGTAGCGACCTCCCCCGGGTTAATTCAATAAAATTTTATCGAAAAGCTTAATGTAGTCTCGAATTTTGTTTGAGGGGTTAGGTATAGCTTAAAGGAGTAAAATTTTGGAAATATTCAACTTTTATTTTCCTCCATTGCTCTATCTTGTACAATAATGAAAATTAGTAAGCCTGTGACGTTTTGTTAAGTGATCTAAGTTCTGAACTGTCAGTCAAGTGACAGCGAGCTCAGAATATGTGCATCAGATACGTGTGCAACATCCGACGGTATGATCACATATCACCGTCCTTCGCAAGTCTCTCGTGGCTCCGACTTAAAGAACGCAGAACTTTACACTCATTGTCTTTACTCTTTCGAATTCTGCACACCTCAACACCAAATTACCTTTCGTCTCGTTTCTCTTATCTATACTCTAACCACGACGTAAATACCAGATCACTTATCTGTGGCACGCTAAATATACCTCTTCATAGAACATCTTGTTATTCCTCATCTTTTACAATATCCACCTCGCGTCAATGGAATTCCTTGTCACAAAGTATTAGGGGCTGCAAGACAACAAACACCTTTAAGAACAGCTTAAAAGATAACCTTATTAGCATTTCACTCCAATCATACTGATTTAAAATATTACAGACTACACTGTTGCTTTTTTTCTTTAGACATCATCCTGATTGTGCTGCATTTTCAAAATTGTCTCATAATAATCTCTTTCTATTATCTAATATAATTTGAAATATATTAACATTCTATGTATTTTAGTTTAATTCTGCTACACAGTTTATTTCAGTGTTTAATTAATAGTTCATAGTATTTTGTTGTTTAATTCGTAAATAACTCTTGTATACATGAACTCTCATCTAAATCAAATTGTTGAATTCTTTGTAAGTTCATGCATATGTATATACACTTTTTGCTGGTTGTGTGGAAGAGAAGGCCTTACGGCCTTAACTCTGCCAGCTAAAATAAATCATCATTATTATTATTATTATTATTATTATTATTATTATTATTATTATTATAAAACACTGTCCTTCTACTATATGATATACATATTTTTACGATTAAAAAAATTATTTATATTTTTTTTCAAACTTCACTGTGCAGTGATGAAGCGTTTCCCTCATAACTCAAAAAGTATCCAACATTCTGTGATGAAATTTTTTGTGTATATTTATGCATGTCATATCTACAATATGATGCAAAATAACTTCTCTACCTTTTATAGATTGTCTGATAAAAAAATAAATTCATTTTAAAAAATGGTCAAATATCTAACTCAAAGTAAAAAAAAAAAAATATTGTTTATTAAGGAATGTATTTGAAAGAGCATGATATTGTAAACATGACTTTGAGCAATAAAATAGAAGAGAGAGAACATGAAAAAGTTAACAAGTTTATGAGTTATGAGGGAAACGCTTCATCACTGCACAGTGAAGTTTGAATTTAAAATATATATAATTTTTTTTTTAAATCGTATTTTTTTTTCTTATAGCAGAAGTATAGTAATTTACACACACCAATTTTCATTATTGTACAAGATACAGTAATGGAGGAAAAAAAAAATGTTGAATATTTCCAAAAAAATTACTGTTGTAAGCTGTACCTAACCCTTTAAGTAAAGATTAATTCTTGATCCTACAGAATACACCTGTTATGGTAACATGATTATTAGAGGATAAAAATTTGCTCCGGCGACGGGGATCGAAACCGGGTCGTTGGTTCTACGTACCAAGTGCTCTAACCACTGAGCTACGCCGAAGTTCAATCTACAGCACCGGATAGAAATCCTCTCCTCTAAAGTTGACTTAACATAATATGCCAACAGATATGTCGAACTTGGAGCCAGGCCACAAAAGGGAAAAGCACTAGAGGACAGGGATTCGATCCGGTGCTGTGGATTGAACTTCGGCGTAGCTCAGTGGTTAGAGCACTTGGTACGTAGAACCAAGGACCCGTGTCGATCCCCAGCGCCGGGGCGAATTTTTCTCCTCTAATAATCATCGAATTTTGTTGTTTTCATATACATTCTACGCTACAATGTGATTCTAGCGACTTTTTTTTTAATACTTAAAAAACTTTCAACCAGGGAAACAAATGAGACTATATGCCCGAGTATACACACAATAATTTCAATGAGTATGCTTGTTATTCTTTCTGTTAAGGTTTTCCTGCCACAAATCTTGAAAGATGTTGAAAGTAGGTCGAACTGGTGACAGGGATGTTCAGCCTGTAGTAATTAATCGGGGAACTGAAGACGCTTAGCTGACAACATCAATCTTTAGTTCGTAATGGATTTACCAGTTGCTTCTTCTGGTCCAAATGAGGCTGATTGCCTCTTTTCAGAGATTGGTACCAGTTCAAATCCCGAATGGTTTCTTTATAGATTATGTTCAGGTCTGATTCCCTTCTTCTATATAAAAACTGTGGGAGATCATTCGTGCATTGAAGCGGTGGCCTCCGCCCCACAATTCTCTATCTTTAAGAAAAGGGTCTATTGGGAATCTGGTCCCCCAGCTTTTATTTCCTTTTGCGTTTCTCCCTACCACTCCTATAAAACCTCCTTTTTTCCTATTTCTTTTATCTAAAAGGAGTCTTCTAGAAATCAACCCTTTGGTAGATTAAAAAGGCAGTGAGACCATTTGCAAAGGAAAGCCATATGTCTTTCTTTCTTTTTTGCACACTCCCACACCAAAGACCGTTGGTGCTTCTAGGCGATATAGTGTAGCTAGGAGCTAGGAAAGTGGTTTGAGGGGGTGAGAAAAGAGGTCATTTGTATACAACGCCTGGAGCAACAGAGGATTGCATCACCATCCCTTGTGCATATAACCCTTCCAACATACTCTTGTCGTGCTCGAAATTTAAACTAAGAATGATGCAGGCTCAGCCCCATGAAATGAGTGGACACAAATTCCCCACAGTTCCATAGGAATAACATTAGGCGTACAAATTCATCGTGGTTAGCCTGTTTCCTTTTTTATCAACAGTAATCTCACTAGAGGTTTTGATTTATCTAGAGAAAATCAAAACTCGAGTGGGATTTAATTGACTATTACACGATTAGAAGAAAGTATATAAAGATTAGAAGTAACGAATTACTCCAATACAATAAAATATTAATTGACTTACGAAAATACAACTGTCTTCAAATGTATTATTGTACCATCTCAACATTACAAATATTACGCTAGATGGCAGTAGTGTGTTATGAATAGCTGTTTTCTTATCAGTTGTGCCAACTATGGAATCTTCATTGAACTCTGTGGACGGTTACTGGTCAAGAAGGCTTTGTTGATTCAGTTTCGTTTTTATTAAAACAGTTGCATTCCACTTCAATTAACCTGATCCCAGTAATCAACGTCACTTGACAGACGATTTTCAATAAAACTTAGTATTAAACAATCTCTGATACGTGACTATTCATAATATCATATAGCAGAAGCTATAACAAACACAACCTAAATAATGTAAACGAGTGTTAGAAAAGTTTTAATTATGGATAATGAAATAAACAAGAAACATTTTAATTAACGATGATGAAATAAAAAAATTAACATGAATAATTTTAAAAGAAATAATTATTGAAAGTAGGTACAATTTTCAAATTTGAATGTTTTAGTGGTTGGTAGTTCAGTTGATGTTATATTGGACGTGTGCGTAAAAGAAGTGAACTCGTTGATGTACATGATGTATCCCTCAACTTATTCAGGATTTCCGAATGGTGCTCTTCATTTATTTGTAAATAAGGTTTCAGGGAAGATGCATAACTATGACCAGTGATCTTTATTAATTATTGTTCTAGAATGCCAATGTGAGTCATATGTGAAAGTGCTGTGAATCGACTGGAGTGGTTTGTAATTTTCTGTTTTTTGACGTCCAGACCAGTGCAGTTTGAAATGTTGGCAAACAAAGAAGCAAATGCTAGGGTAGTGATAAAAATAAATAAATGCTAGGGACGCGATAAAATTGTGCGATAAGCAGCCATGATTGGTTGAAATACGTCCTTTCGTACCGTTTTATTGGTCAAAAGTTGTGTGACGTAGTAAAAATGTAATAGTCAACGTAAATGTGACACAGGAATATCCTTCCTAAAAATAATTTAAGTTGAAATATATAATTCTGTGTTTAAAACGAGATCGACTTTTGTCTCACATTTAAATTTATAATAAGTTCAAATAAAAATTGTTAAAATTTATTTTCAATTAAAAATACCAGACATTTTGATAGTTATTAGCTTCCATAATAGTGAAACATACTCCCTCTGAATGTTTGTTTATGCCAAATACTTTTCCTTGAACCATTCCTTGAACTTTCAATGCGAAAACACAAGTAACAATGTCAGGACGATCAGCGAGTTTTTTATGTGGGAGTAATGCAGTAGCTATTTCAGGTCATTGCGGATTGTAGGTGAAAGTTAAGAAAATTTCAGGCTTGTCATGCTTTGAACAAAAGACTTAGCATCTTGGTATAGCTGCTGCATGTTTTGTGAACTACCCTGAAGTGTAGAGGGTAGAATCACTTTTTTCCCACTAAGAGATCTTGCTGAGGTGATCAAGAGACTACAAAATCATGTAGGCCTCTTATTTTATCAGTAATTTTTTGGTCTTTTCTTAGGAATTGTAACTTATACGTTTCCTCCAGACAATACTGATCTACAAAATACTGCTGGATTAATTTGTGTAACAGCAGTGAATGATGATGATGATGATGATGATGATGATGATGATGATGACGGCAACTGTCATTTAAATGATGATTCAAAGAATCAAACTACCGGTATGTCTCATTTGCAACACATAAAGCACTCATTTTTTTAAACATATATACCTAACTTACTAGATAATGGTAAAGCATGTGTCGTCGTCTCAAATTTTAGACCTTTTATGCTATATTCTGGTCTTTATTGTAGGGTATAATACAGTATCCATTTTATGAATTAAAAACTTGGTACCGGTATGTACTTTCGAGCTTTTGCTCGAATCATGTTGCTCTCTACACAGAAATTCCGGTGATTAAACGAATTCTCCTTTCGAATTTATTGCCTATTACAAGCATTTTAGTCGTGTAATATGTCTGACTGACAACGTGTATAATCCCAGTCGCAAGAGCCATCTCTTTTTTCTCTGTCTGTGTTGTTCCCTGTAGACAAATTTGTTTCGGTAGAATGTCCAGCAGCAACAACAGCCATGCCGGCCATTCTAGCCGCACACTCATCCCGCTATTTCGACTAGAGGGAGCAGGCATTAAGGGTGGCAATTTTCCACCATTTCTCCTCCCTAACTTCCTTTCTGGACTGCTGCTATATCCGGATTATATAGACAACCCCCGCTCCCATCTCCAACTAAACTCTTTAGGGTTGCAGGATTACAGAATACCTCGAGATGGTCTTCACATGTTTTTACGTTTTGTCAAGCAAAAACAAGCAGTAGTTGTCTGCACTGGCATCGCAAGACAATGTTATTGTTTCTTTCTGAAATTACAGCAGATTAACAAAATAAAGATTGTAATTTTTGTATAAAAGATAATGAACGCAATATCATGAAACTTTTTTTGTCCTTGGTTTTCGTCGTTGTTTCAGGTTTATTGCAGTATGAAATATGAATCATTTCTCGTCTCAGTACTCTCTGTTGTTATATCTTGTGTAATCATGTCAAATGCTTTCTTTAGATGATTATTTCGCTCATATGCCAATGCACCAATGGTGTATAAGCATATATTGAGTTTTAGCCAGTCAAAGCCAACTGTCAACTGCAATCTCGCCGGAAAAATTTTGAAGCACATAATGCACATTTGTTTAATATATTGGATGGAATGCATAATATGTATTATATTATGACTTACGTCACTACTGTGTTGATTCCAGCAGGGAAAAAGAAATATTCTACAATATTATTAGACTACAATAAATGTCAACAAGTCATCTGTACAACAATTTCTTAAATACAGTAAATTAAAATTTAAAGTGCGCATCCCGTGAATGCAATTTATTAAATAATGAAATCGTCATCTAACTTTTCGTTCTGTAATAATAGTAATAATAATAATAATAATAATAATAATAATAATAATAATAATAATAATAATAATAATCCTTGGCGCTACAGGCCGTGAAGGGCCTAGACCGACCAGCCGGCTGCTGGCCTCACGGCCACATGCTGAAGCAGAGGTGAATGATCATCCAACCAGAATGGAGGTATCGTGTGGTTAGCACGATGATCCCCCCAGCCGTTATATCTGGCATTCGCAACCAGATTTCGCTACCTATCGTAGCTCCCCAAGTGCATCACGATGCTGGGTGGGCACCGGTCCCATACACTGGCCGAAATTTCATGAGAAAATTTCTTCCCCCATGAGAACTCGAACCAGCGCGCATTCCGTAACGCGAGTCCTAGGCAGGATGCCTTAGACCACGACGCCACGGCGCGGGACTTTCGTTCTGTAAAGGAATTTTAAAATGTTACATTTTTGTTCGGGTCAAATTTCTGCACATTTAAAGAACAAACCTAAAATTCTTTAATCTATTTATTATCATAATGAACTGCTCTCTTAAACTGACTGAGCGTATTGGCAATAAAATCAATGGCTTTCCCAAAACACGCCATGAAATGTTTTATATAAAACAATTTTTATCTCGAAAAGGAAGCAAAAACGAGGAAAACTGTATTAAACGTTTTTGTTTGAAATATCTTACCTCTAAGAATAATTCCAGAAAATTAATGACATTACTTATGGTTCACCCTGTATAGGCCTGTAAGTATATTTATAAATACAGAAGCTATTCAAAGCCTAAATAATAATCTCGAATTCCGTACACGATATGGACAGATACCAGTAGCGGCTCCTAGTTGCGTAACAGAAAGTGTTTGTACTCTGATCCACTAGTGTTATGTCTTGGCAAATGATACTCTTTGATTCATGTCTTGCTATGATTGGTTGATAGGTAGGGGATGTATTTGAGGACAGGTACACAAACACAGCTTGCTTGTTCTTTACGTTCAGTGATGCACGCAGTTTGTGTAGTGTATGCAGAACAGAGAATCATGCAGAGACGTAAATTGCCTTCGAAAAGCAGGATTTTCATATGGTATCTCACAGTGCCCGACGATGGTGAAGAAGAGGAAGCGGAGATACGTGTCCCTGCTCCTGAGCAATGGTTTGCTACATTATAGTGTAATTAAATAATATTCCAGTGTGTAATCTTTACAGCTAAACATTAGAAAACCGAATTATGTATTATGCACGTACTATACGGACTGAACCGTAAGTAATGGTATTAATTTCAGGGCGATATTCTTTGAGTAATTTCAAGCAAAATGTTTAATACAATTCTCCATGTTTTGTTTTTTTTTTTTTTTAGATAAAAATCATTTTACGTGAAACATTTCATAGCCTGTTCCGGGAAAGTCATTGATTTAATTCCCGATATCCTCAGTCAATTTAAGAGAGCAATGTATTATTATTATTATTATTATTATTTTTATAATAATAATATTTATTTAATACTATACACTTGAGCTACATTAGGCATTGCTGCCCGAAAGAGCAGAAGCTCGTGCTCGGGCGCAGTTCAGATCAGTTATACAAAATATATCACAAAATTAAGAGAGTTCATTGAGCACAATCACATTAATAAATGGTAAAATACATACAGCATGTAATAACAGGGTCTATATACAAACAGAAAATACAAAAGTACATGAATATTAGAGTATCAATTTTTAACTCAATTAGCTTAAACAATTAAATAATTAATCTGATTTGTTTCTTAAATCTATGTGTGTTAAGTGTACTTAGCTCAGGGTAAGCTCTAATTAATGTATTATATATTTTGGGTCCAAAATTTCTGCTTATGATAATAGACGATTGAAAGAATTTTAGTTTTGTCCTTAACGTAAATCAGCGGTGACCAAAGCAGGTGTCGTGAGTACATCGTGTAATCACAGACATTCAAACGGGTACGAGGAGTTTCCTGTACATTGCTGTGTGTTTCATTCACGTGCTGAAGGCAAGCAGTGGCGGTATCATGTCGCTCTACACACTCTGTCTCTACAAGCAGTAAGAGGTGGTTTCGTAAAGAATGAGAAGGAGAACTTTTTTGTTGTTCTGTCGGACAAAACGTAATATGTTTACTTTGCTCAACTGTTCAATTAGGAGTATATAGAAACATTAATTGCCACGCTGAATATTGTATTATTATTATTATTATTATTATTATTATTATTATTATTATTATTATTATTAGTGACCACTAAGTATGTGTTTCTATAATTCTTCTGTACGTGCATGAATATTTATATTTTTAGATCTTCTCCATGGAAGGATAAAATTGTTACAGTAGGTTTTATCTCAATTTTAATCTTCTTAATCTTTAGATGAGTGTAACTATTTATTAGTTATTCATTTAATAATAATATTGTTGTAGAATAATGATTCAATATTATGTACCAACGAACTGTTAAACGCCAGGGATTGATATGTCTTAAATCATAGCAAAGAAGAGAAAGATGAGATAAATAAATGTAAGGAAGTCAGCTACCTAACGGGGTTTGAAATATCTGGTGCTCTAAAGCCTTTTAATACAACAGAATTTCTCAAAAGGGTAATTATTAAAATAGCTTAAATAACTTTAAAAACTACGAATTTCTCGACCCAGTATCGAGAGAAGAATATAGAAAATGATAATATTCAAGTGAAAGCTTAAAAAAAGAAGCAAGAAAAATCGTATATTATTTACTGGCTCTTGATGACAACAGTGACATTACTGATACAGCAAAGCTTGAGATTTTTATCCGCGGGATTGATCAAGATGTTAGTACAGGAACCGCCACTGGTTGTAGTTTTCATGCCAAGTATCTTTCCTCCGTCTCCTTACTTCATAGGCTGTCTGTCGCATGTAATCACTTCAGCTCGAGTTTTGGTCACCGCTGACGTAAATGTACAGAAATTTAATCCAAACAAATGTAACTTTTCGTTCTGCAAACAAATTTTATAGTGTTCAATTTCTTCGGACCAAATTTCTGCATATTTAAATGACAAAACTAAAATTCTTTCAATCATTTATTATCATAATACACTGCTCTCTTAAATTGACTGAGCATATTGGGAATTAAATCAGTTATGAAATGTTTCATATAAAACAATTTTTATCTCGAAAGGGAAACAAAAACAAAGAAAATTGTGTTAAACTTCTTGGTTTGAAATATCTCAAAGAATAATCCACTGAAATTAATGGCATTACTTATGGTTCATACTGTATGCAATGTATGTATGTATGTACAGGGACATCATTTTATTTTTACTTCAATTTTTATTGTACCTGAGTTTTTTAATGTACTTCACTCCCACCCCTTCTACTAATGAAGTTCAACCGTCCTCCACACAGATCCAAGACCGCATATACAGTTATAGTAGCCTTACGGTAATAGTAAACAGTACGTTCCAAAAATATGTTCGCGTTTTCCAGCGACGAAAGAGCCTTAAATATTGAATCATTTTCGCACAGGTACTGTCATCCATTTGCTTACGTCGTATCCCAGCTTTTATTCGCCAGCTAGTGGATGGGCTGTCTTTTCTGAGAACATTAATTTCTGTTAGGAATTGGACGTCTACGTAATATTATACAACTGTTTAAAATAACTTAAATAAAAGGGCCTCGTTAAGTAATTAACTGTCTACGACCCTAAGACATAACCACTTGGACGGACAGTAGATTAGTATGTCTGAGTGATTTTATTTTTTCGGATCGGGCAGAAGTGAAGATTGAATTTACAGTACGTAAGGTACTCTTTTATAGAGTAGGTACAGAATTATTTCAATATGAGTTACTAGTACGAAGAACGAAATTGGTAATTGGGATTAGGTACAATAGTCTATAGTGCGATAATATGCACAATAGAACTGAACCCTGTATCGAAATGAACGGCCACCATTTTAAACAATGTGTTTAAATATCCATATTACGATTATTTTTCAATTTAACTTCATTCTCTATATTGTACGCTAATGTGCTGTAGACAGTATAATATACACTGCATAATGAATACGTGCACATGGACAGCTCAGTTCGTGAGTAAAAATACACATTGTTAATACTGTACTGTACTTTGATTAAACGAAAACCTAATGAAAATGATCAAACTCAAAAGCGCAATATTTCCTAGTTTAAGTAAATGATGAACTACTTTTCTTCCCTCCTATACCTAGTAAAGTGATTTGTTTGTATATTACGCCAGTATCATCGAACTCCAGTCGTGGAAGGGGGAAGCAAACGGCGTTGATCCAGAGATATAGGCAAGTTAATATTAAAAATGTTAGTAAAAATAAAATGATGTCCCTGTATTTAGTAAGCATCTGTGACTACGGTCCCAGCGCAATGGCCTTCCAGTCAGACGACTCGTGTTCGATCCTCGATCAGGTCAGAGTTAAATTTGCGGTGGAAAAAACAGACGTTGCAGAAGGTTTTTCTTCATCTACTCCCGTTTCCTCTATCATTCCATCAATACTTTCAAATTCATCATTTTTATCTATCATCTTTAATAGTGATTATAGATTAGGGTGATGACTGGTGGTAGCACGGGTTTATGGCTTGCGGCTACCGGCTTTGGATTCGGGTCGTTAGTAGCCGATGGGACCTTACCTGACCTGCAGGGCGTGAAGGGTGACACGCCTGTCAGCGTCGGATTTACGAACGATCATCATTGCATATGGGGCGTACAATGGGCATAAACGATCTAAGTACAAAGACCCATCCTGGTTTCAGCCCTCGTGAAAATCAATCAGTCAATCAAGAACATAGCCTACATGTATTTAAATACATCTCAATAAGTCAAAATTTCGATAGATCGGACTATTTTTTTTTTTTTTTAATAATAACATATACATAAAAACGTTACATTAAAATACCGCGAAAGAGCAAAGCTCGTGTTGGGGGACAGTTCCGTTACATAGATACACATACTTTGTAGACAAGATACTTAAGAAAAGAGGTCACATAAAGATTGTAATAAAATTAGTAAATAATAATACTAATAATAACTGAGTGAAAAAAGAGACGATGTTGAGATTGATGGATTAATATTAAATTATTATTAGTAGTATAATTAGTGCAGGTCATGTTGATATAGTAACCAAGATAAAATAGAAAAATACACTTAGGATAGAAATAATTTTGTTTTACAATACATGGTACATAATATATATACAGGGAAGTCTGTCTTATAAATTTTTTAATTCTGGATCTGAAAATTTCATTGCTTAAAGTAGTCAATTCTGGATGAAATTGTATTATCGAATTATATAGCCGTGGACCATAATTTGTACTGCGTAGTAAAGCAGCAGATGTGAAACATTTAGGTTCAACTAATTTAAGAATTTAATTTCGTCTTGTATTGTGACCATGTGGCTGAGCTACAAATTTCATTCTATATTTAAGATAGAATTTCATTAAAGAGTATTTATAAATTTGGTCAATTCTAAAAACATTCAATTCGGAATAGATCAAATTTGTTGGATAATCAGTCGCCTTTTCAAACAAATTTTGATTATACGTTTTTGCAACATAATTAGAGGAAAAAGAGCAGTTTTTGTAATGCCTCCCCATCCAGTTATACCATATTGGATAACAGATTCAACTATAGCCAAATAAACCAAACGTAATACATGAGTAGGCAAGTAATGGCGAAGGTTTACAAATTTGTAAATTGTTTTACGTATCCTGTTGCATAAAAAGGTGATTTGTCTATCCCATTTCAAGTGCTGATCAGCAATAATTCCCAGGTATTTCACATCTACAGATTCTTTCAGGCAAGGGCATTTACAGATTGTAGAGAGTTTACAAAATGAGTTGTGGATTATTAGTTTTAAATGAGAAAGTGATTTCAATTTGTTCAATCCAGAGACTCGTCCCATAGCGATTAGAGATATCCAGGTTCGACTATACATTTCTGAAAATTACATTGAAATTCACAGAATATACATCAGTGAACAGCTAACATGTCGTCTGATGCTTTATTGCGTAGCATGTGTTTTCTGAGATATGTCTTCTATTTTGAAATGGTTGCGTGTTGCCATATAAGCACGTTATCATCTGAATTCTGGGTATTCCCTGATTGACATTATCTCCCGCAATTTGTTCTGACCAGTTAGAACGCGCATTCGGACATCACCGCCAGTCATGTAAACTCATACGATACATTTCTATTTCCCTTCTCTGAGAGAACTATATTGTGGTGTGGAAGGCTACTTCAACTTGTAACACGATATAGTGACATTTACAGTATGTTATTTGTAGCGCTATCGCTTGCAGATTTTGTAATTAATACGCCGTGAATGTGATTGATTTCGTATTCAAATCTAGATGGGTATAATAATTATGTAGAACTAGTTGTGAAGAACGAACGAATATTCTTTTGACACAAGAAGTTTTGATTTTGCAGTTACGTTCATGGGGAACTTTGTAGCGAGTAAAGTTATCTGTAGTAACTGCACGAGTGAAATTTAATAAGATTATTCAACGAATAAAATTAAATAACTTTCAAAACCGAATTACTTACGTAAATGATAAAGTAGTAGTATTAATAATAATAAAAATGAAATTATAAAACGTTGCAATAATACATTATTATCAGGGTTCGAGACTTTGGACCCGATACAATAAGTTTACTGTGCATGCACTATAGGTTGTTGACTCGCTGCAGGTAGATAGAGATGTGTTGAGGTAACAACGTTGCTATTTAGAGTAGAGTACGGTAGTATGGGGAAACACACATATGTACATTCTGAAAGTAAATATATACTACACAATGATAATGTCAAAAGAATATGAAAAGCATTTATTCTCCTGTCTTTTATTAGCATTTGTGTTTAATTATACACAGTTAGTGGTGGAAATAAGGATGTAGGAATTTTAATTTTTTCATTTATCCTATTGGTCGTCTTTAGGAAGTGCAGTTACAGTACCGAATTGCAATGTACCTACTACAAGATACATTCTCAGTGTCTCAAACGTAAATCTTTTTCGGTTATCTGCCAAAGTTTGTACTGTAGAAAGCTGCGCTCTATTTCGCATGACGTGTTAGGAGCAAAACGAAAAAACCTAACATCATTGCAGTCTCTAAGAGACAGTCCTTTATTCTCGGGTGACTCTATGTCCACTAATTTGCTGTTTATGTTACACAATATTCCATATCCGTTATTTTTACATAAAATTGATTTCCACTACTGTTTTACACGTTCCGTAACCGGTGTACTTGATGTTTCATTAATTCTCTGCGTCATTTTCTAAATTAATTTGAGGGCTTCCGGGATCTCTTGCTCTGACTTCTCTAACCGTGTAATAGTTTCAGACACAGTTTGTATGAAAACCAAATTATTCGTCAGAACCTTCAAATCCAGAGCGTTTTCCTTTGCGTATTTGTTGGCATTCATTCTACAGTACCCCCACCCACTGTACGCTTTACCACTATA
This sequence comes from Periplaneta americana, assembly GCF_040183065.1. NCBI lineage: Eukaryota > Metazoa > Arthropoda > Insecta > Blattodea > Blattidae > Periplaneta > Periplaneta americana. The sequence continues at coordinate 171,160,787 of NC_091122.1, read as the reverse complement.
CTCAGTACGCCGTTATGCGGATTTCCCACTGAACTGCTCTACTGGGTCCGAAGTCTCGAAGCCTGATTATTATGTTTCCTTGTAATGAATGAAGTTCAAAAACAAATGCTATCTATCACGGCATACTAAATACTATTGCCAACTACTCAGAGCGGAAATACGAAACAACAATACTTAGCCTCAAAAGTAAGATAAACTGAAATGTTACATTAACAAAATAAACACACGAAAGGTTTTTACCGACATTTATGTATTTATTACTTGAAGTATAGTTATTGAAAACGTAATTTTCAAAGTTAAATTTTGTCGACATTTCTTGATTTTCTGTGATTGGCACTAGAGTATTGTGCGAGGCGCCTTATTAGATAAGACGCTTCCTTACAAAGCGCCTTATCAAGAAACAAAACTGTGATTGGTCAATTTTAAGGCGGTTCAGAAACGTTATTGGCCAATATCGCAAATTCATCCTGTAAGTTGAATAGTTTATAGTAATCTCACTAGAGAGTTTGATTTATGTAGAGAAAATCAAAATTTTAGTGGGATTTAATTGAGTGTTACACGATTAGAAGAAAGTATATAAAGATTAGAAGAAATGAAGTACTCTAATACAATAAAATATTAATTGGCTTACTAAAATAATAAACTGTCTTGAAAATGTATTATTGTACCATCTCATCATTATAAATATTCTGCTACATGGCAGTAGTTTATGATGACGCTGTTCTCTTGTTACCAATTGTGCCAACTATACAGTATAATCTATGGACGATTACTAGTCTAGAAGGCTTTGTTGATTCAGTTTCATTTTTATTCAAAAGTTGCATTCCATTCCATTTATCAATATAACTTATATCCAACAATTTCTGATACGTGACTATCCATAATATCATACAGCAGAAGCTATAACGTAACCTAAATAATATTAAAAAATATATTATAGAAAAGTTTTAATCAAAGGATGGTGAAATAAACATGAATAATTTTAAAAGCTACAATTATTGAAAGTACAATGTTGACAAAGAAACAAATGCTAGGGAGTTGATAAAAACAAAGAATTGCTAGGGAGTTGATAAAACAAAGAATTGATAGGGAGGTGATAAGAACAAAGTAATGCTAGGGAGATGATAGAAACAAATGCAAGGGTGGTGATAAAAATTGTAGGATAAGCAGCCATGATTGGTTGAAACACATCATTCCGTATCGTTTTGTTGGTCGTAAGTAGTATGACGTAGTAAAGGTGTAATAGTCTAGAGAAAATTAAAACCTCAAATAATATTTGTTAGGACTATTTCGTGAATAGAATAATTACTTAACAAATATTGTAATTAATAAAAAGAAAACAATAACGAATATTATTAAATATACTACATATATTGCAATACATGTGCGGTAAGTGTATTTTAACGGAATCGAGCCACCGGCGTAGCTCACTCGGCTAAGACGCTTGCCTACCGATTCGGAGTTGTGCTCGGGCGCGGGTTCGATTCCCGCTTGGACTGATTACATGGTTCGGTTTTCCCTAACCGTAAGGCGAATGTTAGGTAATCTATGACGAATCCTCGGTCTCATCTCGCCAAATACTATCTCGTTATCTTCAATCCCATTGACGCTAAATGACCTAGTAGTTGATACAGCATCGTTAAATAGCCAACTAAAAAAACAGAGTCGAGGGCATAGTTTGGAAGAACGAGGCGAAGCTATATCTTCATATGTCGGGAAATTAGAAATTGTCAGAATGTATATTTGTTGTGTTATAAAATGTTGAGGATACGCTAACATAATTAGTTATTGACGTATGCATGTCCACGTGTCAAGGTTCCGTTACTAATTATTCCTATAATTTAATTTGTGCGGCTAAATCAGGACTTTGTGACTCTAAGTTCCACTAATTAGAGCCTTGATATGTATGCAGAAATATGTATACAATTATGCACAAGCATTTACTAAAATATGCACTACAAATATCCAGTCACAACTAATATAATAAATGAACATCATGTCAATAAATCTGCTGTATTCACCCGTGTTCTATTAACGATGACTGTCACACTGAATTATTTTGTCTGAATAATATTTCACAATGAAAATGTTCTTTTTAGGTTACAAATGATTACAATGATCCACACATTATACGAGTAGAAACAGAAAAGAATTACTTTATTAATTTTTAAATTATTTATGTTTTAAAAGAATATTCATGATAATAATAATAATAATAATAATAATAATAATAATAATAATAATAATAATACTTACTTACTTACAAATGGCTTTTAAGGAACTCGAAGGTTCATTGCCGCCCTCACATAAGCTCGCCATCGGACCCTATCCTGTGCAAGATTAATACAGTCTCTATCATCATATCCCACCTCCCTCAAATCCATTTTAATATTATCCTCCCATCTACGTCTCGGCCTCCCTAAAGGTCTTTTTCCCTCCGGTCTCCCAACTAACACTCTATATGCATTTCTGGATTCGCCCATACGTGCTACATGCCCTGCCCATCTCAAACGTCTGGATTTAATGTTCCTAATTATGTCAGGTGAAGAATACAATGCGTGCAGTTCTGTGTTGTGTAACTTTCTCCATTCTCCTGTAACTTCATCCCGCTTAGCCCCAATTATTAATAATAATAATAATAATAATAATAATAATTTTTATTGCTAGAAAGAAGGTGCACAGTTCTTTTATATAGAGAGTGTAATGGGTATAAGTGCCGTCCTTTTCAAAGTCGTCAGGGACGGCCTACAGGATGAAAAATGTCCATACAACATAGGGTCAAAACTTGATAGTTCTTCCCAGAAAAAAATATTTCTTCTCGAATTTTATTCGCGGTATACTGCTTATATCGTTAGTAAAATTACGAAAACAATTACATCAGTAGGTATATCTAGCAAAGAGTTAATATTAGTTTAAATAAATATTTGTGTGTTCTATTAGGTTTTCGTGAAATTAAGTAACAATGCATGCTTAAATTTGTTAATATTCTGACGTGAGAGACGTGACAACGTGTTCAGCAGGCAGTACTCTGCACAGACGTACCTACATATCAGCGGAGTTGAAGCTCCCTGTCCATAGATCTACTGCAGAGCGGATGGCAGTTCAGTACAGGGTATTCGATAAACAGCTTACAATGTCATTTACAGTTTAGGAATATCATATGTTATTAATTTATGGAGGAAGTCGTCGTAATTCAAGTGAGGCAAGAAGATGTACCGTCAACGTTTTCCGCAATGAAGGTTACCTAATCGGCGAACTTTTTTACTAGTTTCTCAACGATTATTACAAACTAGGAGTCTCTTACCTCGTTCCGAAAATCACACAAACAGAAATTTCTTTAAAAATGGTATTGCTTTATGGAAGCGGGAGAGATTGAAATGTTGCATTAGAAAAAAAAGTTGGTGTGATTTTTGTACAGTAAATCTATATTATTTATTTTTAGACGTACAATAAAAAAATGGACCAGTATTGCCAATATTGTTAAATAAAATGGAAATTTACCATAATTAATGAGATTGAAAGTTTGTATTTGCTGTTCGTTTTATGTAAACAACGGTCCGCCCCTGCATTAGAACAGAGCATCTGTTTTGTACCGGTATGTCTGTATCCACTTGAGCTGTACCGTGTACTTGTAAACTCTCTTCCCATCCAGCAACGTTTCCAGGCGCCTGATATTGTAAACTTTAGTAATTAGTTAAATATTGCAATTGGAAAAAAGTTGAGGACATTTTTTCTTCCTTATGACATGAACAATCATCAGTTAAAATAATGGCACTTATACCCCTTACATCCTTTATAAAAAATCTCTCTAGCGCCCCAGAAAGAGTACATATTCGTGCTCAGGGGACATTCAACAAAATTTTAAAATATTTTATTAATTAAAATAAAAAAAACAGAAAAATGCATGTATTACAATAATTGAAACTTTATATTTTCTGTCGATACAATAATTTTTATTGACTTTTTAAAATAAGGAGCATTAGCAAATTGTATGTTTGGGAATTTAGCTGTTATCTTCTTACAAAGCCTTAGACCGCAGTTGCTACTGCGAATATAAGCTACAATTGTGATACATTTAGGTTCTGTCAAGCATACAGTATGTTGTCTGATCTTGTAGTTTTATATTTACAGTATATGAATACAAATTAAATATATTATGGTTTTTGTGTATGAAATTCAATAAGACATTATTATTAATTTGACAGATAACATAAGCCTTAAATTCAAAATACAACAGTTCTGAGGGATAATCAAGAGGATTATTTTTTTATTGGGTTATTTTACGACGCTGTATTAACATCTAGGTTATTTAGCATCAGAATGAAATGTAGGTGATAATGCCGGTGAAATGAGTCCGGGGTCCAGCACCGAAAGTTACCCAGCATTTGCTCGTATTGGGTTGAGGGAAAACCCCGGAAAAATCTCAACCAGGTAACTTGCCCCGACCGGGATTCGAATCCGGGCCACCTGGTTTCGCGGCCAAACGCGCTGACCGTTATTCCACAGGTGTGGACAAGGGGCTTATTAACACATATTTTTATGATTCCTTTCTGTAGCATTATTATTAGCATGAGGAAGGTATTAAAAGCATAACCCTATGGATATAAAAAATGAAACTCAACATACTTATCTTTTGTTTTACATAAATCCGGGCTCTGAAGATATTAACCATAGTTAATCGGATTTTATCACGTGATGGTGTGCGTAGATAGTATTTGTAATGCTGTAAAAAGTAATAAGTACTCGTATTATTCTTGTCTTACTATGAATAATTATTTTAACACCTAATCTGAAAATAAAGAAATCTGTGAATTAGTATTGCATATACAGGGACATCACTTTATTTTTACTAACATTTTTAACATTAACCTGGCTATACTCGGAAACACTGTTACCCGCCTTCCATTACAGGAGTTTGGAGTTGCTAGTGCAATATGTAAACAAATCATTTTACTAGCTATAGAAGGAGAGAAAAGTAGTGTATCCATTTATGTTACAGGGAAATATAGTATTACGATTTTCAGTTTGGTCATTATTTTACAGTATTTTATCAGAAAACAGTAGAATAGTAACAATTTTTTTCACAAACTCAAGTCTTCAGGCGGTTATATACATTATGTAATCTCTACTTTATTCAACATATTACTAACCTAATTTATTCCTGAGAATTTTGTGAGCACTTCCGTAAGGAACCCCAATTTCTACAGCTACCTTCTTGACCGACTTATTAGGACCTCGCTGCATCCTTTCTCTAGCATCTTCTACAGCATCTTCTGTCACCTTTGTTGGCCATCTTACACTTTTCTTCATTTCTGTAAACTCTGTTGCTCTAAATTTATCTACCAGATTAATGACATTTCTACGAAAATATTCCGTAATGATATAATCAGGAAATTGTGAAAAAAAAAACTGTTGTTCACATTCGGTTATATTGTAATTCCAATTTCCATCATCGTCCTTCATTCCTACAAACAGTAAAACAAAACTCTTGTTTAAATAATGCTGTTAAGTGCCGTGCCATATTACAGGGTACCGTACTTTCGGTAACTCTAATCTTCACTTGTGCTCAGTCCACACAGATAAATTCAGTTATGCTACACACCATACTTGTGTGAAAATAAACTTCAATAATATAAGCTTTTTCTTCTATAGAAAATGCAACATATTTCTGAAACACACTGTACTCTGTACTGTTTGTTTCACTGCTAGCAACAGCGGCCGTAAGTTTGTGTGGCTGACGTTAGCAAGGACTTTAATGAAAGAGGTAGGAGTCAAGTACATTTAGAAAAGCATGTACAATAAAAATTGAAGTAAAAATAAAATGATGTCCCTGTATAATATAATATTATATATTATATTACTTATTATGAGAACGATTTTACGTAGAATCCAGGAGCGTGTATTACTTTTACGTTTTTTCATGGTTACTGAAAGTGATTTCAACATACTGTGTAATAATCCTTCCTTAAACGTAATCTAAAATTAACCGTGACCTCTAATGCCCCATCGTAAAACAACGCGCGTTTATAGTATGTGGCTGTTACGTGAAGAGAAGCTACACAATAAAGAACTATCTTGCATCTCGGGGAACTGAAATGAGTCTTTTATGGCTGTAGGAATGACCGCTGACACATGTTCCGAGATGTGCACATATCTAATAAATCTTCTTCTTCTCTGCCCCTTTCCTTCCTGCAGAAGACCTTCTCTACTCTTTCATCTTTTATTTCTTATTCGTTGCTTGCATTATGAGTGATATTTGTGCGGTTTCTCGTACACAGCAAGAGTCAGTGTGTTGTTATTATACAAAACTCTCCGATTTCTAATGGGGCTTTCTTGAACACGAGAATCACGAAGATGTTTTGGAGTTTATACCCGATTTATTAAGAAAACATAATTTTGTTTCATTGTTGATCAGCATCTGAAATGATATTCTCATATTTCTTACCTATGCAGCAAATTACGTAAAAGAATTTATAAATTTGTCATTCTTCGTCGTATTTTACCCATCAGTATTTTTACGTACAGTTTATTGAGCTCTTTCAGAGTCTACCATCCAATATGACATTATTACGTGCAAAAATTTCTAAAGATTCTCTATTTATTTAAAAAAATAAAGAATAATCTAAATTTGCTTAATAAAGGATTGATTATTCATCGAAACATATTTTCTACATTTAAAATCTACAGGGCGTTTCCGAGCCAGTGTTACAAACTTTCAGGGATGATAGGGAAGGGCACATGTATCAATATGAGATAAGGAACCCTGTTCCGAAAATGACTGAGTCGAAAGTTACAAGCAAAAATAGTTGTGTGAAAATGAAATAATTTTATTCCTCTGTACACCTTATTTATGTGTATTTATCTGTACATCTTACACATACTGTATTCATCTGACGTTGTTTACGTTGTCTACTTACAGTATTCCATTCAGTGCGCTGTCTGAGGGATGGGGACAGGAAACTACACTAAAGCACTACAGATAGCGTAATGTGTAACGGACATGGTCGGTCCTGATATGCACGTCTGTAGACAGCAGTGTATGTGTACAAGTTGCAGTGTCCATTCGATCAGTCCTAGTGAAATGGAGGAGTACACGAGAGCGGAATAAGCAGACCTGATTTTCGAACACGGATGAGCCAATGGGAACAGTAGACAAGCTCACAGATTGTATCGGGAGAAGTACCCACGTAGGAGACATCCGGCCCATACCATCTTTCGAGACTGTTCCAAAGGTTAAGGGAAGGAGGGCACGTGGTGCGAAATTAAAAAATTCCATTTCCACACAACTATTTTTGCTTCTAACTTTCGCCTCAGTCTTTTCCGGACCATGGTTCATGAACTCAAATTGATGCATGTCCCCTTCCCTAATCGTTTGTGGAATTTCTCTTAACATATTCACGTCATCCGCATAGACAAGCAGCTGATGTAACACGTTCAATTCCAAACCCTGTTCTCCTGGACTTTCCTAATGGCATACTCTAGAGCAATGTTAAAAGTAAAGGTGATAGTGCATCTCCTTGCTTTAGCCCGCAGTGAATTGGAAACGCATGTGACAGAGACTGACCTATACGAACTCTGCTGTACGTTTCACTGAGACACATTTTAATTAATCGAACTAGGTTCTTGAATAATAATAATAATAATAATAATAATAATAATGATAATAATAATAATAATAATAATAAATTACAAACTTATAGCTATCTGTAAAGGATTTCTGTGCAATTTGATATTTTTCATATCCAATTTCAGTGGAAAGAGCAGAGCAATAATAATTATCGCCGACTTTCTGTATGTAGCACGCTCAGTTGCTGTCAGAATGTCATCTGGCGATCGGACATAGCTGCCAGATGGCGTCAGAAGCAAGGACTTTTATTTTTGTATAGAAGAAATATGGAAGGAAACCATTAATAAAATTGGCTCCTTCTATAAGGGAAATAAAAATTATAGACATTTTCTGTTCTCTTGTTTGAAATAGTTGTTTTCATTCGCTTAAGTGAAGCGACTGAAAGAAATAAAACTTCGAAAACTCTAAAAATATAATGTGGAGACCTGTCACGTTTTCATAGAACAAAATAAACTTAAGGGAATTTCTCACTTTGTGGTTGTGTAATTGAAAAAGTACTATTTTTATTCCACTCATTTTTTCAAATAATAGGTTTTTGACTAGGAAGAAAATCTGAAAAGTGTGAGATTAGAAATGTTTGTAATACGTGTTCCTAACTCTTGACAATGGCAAATTCAATCGACTTTTCTTTCTGCCATGCCTATATTAAAACATTGCAAAATAATTTCCTTTTTTTGGCCAGCTCAAAACTCACCAACATTTGTTTATTACACGCTGCAAAGATGATTATTCTCTGTTTGATAGGAGCAGAGGGAAAAAAAATTGTATATTCATATTTATAAGCGAAAATACTACAAACAGCTCTACCGAGTACCCTCAAGGTCTCGTACAATTTATTATCCATCTGTTAAATTTCTATATATTTGTTTTTAAATACTGATTCATTATAAGCCACATTCATTTCATATGGTTTCATTTTCTTTTATTTCTATTATTAAAATGGTTACATATTCTTCCTTCATAACTGCCGCTCATGCAAATCATTATCAGTAGGCCTAATTATAAGTTAAATTATTTATTTAAATTTATGTGCTTTATAGGAATCTAGCTTGTGTACGTTCCTATAAATAAATAAATAAACAAATATAAACAAATAAATAAATAAATAAATAAATAAATAAGTGAGTAAATAAGTGAGTGAGTGAATGAGTGAGTGAATAAGTGAATTAATAAATAAATGAATGAATGAGTGAATAAGTGAATGAATGAGTGAATAAGTGAATGAATGAGTGAATAAGTGAATGAATGAGTGAATAAGTGAATGAATGAGTGAATAAGTGAATGAATGAGTGAGTGAATAAGTGAATGAATGAGTGAGTGAATAAGTGAATGAATGAGTGAGTGAATAAGTGGATGAATAAGTGAATGAATGAGTGAGTGAATAAGTGAATGAATGAATGAGTGAGTGAATAAGTGAATGAATGAGTGAGTGAATAAGTGGATGAATGAGTGAGTGAATAAGTGGATGAATGAGTGAATGAATAAGTGGATGAATGAGTGAGTGAATAAGTGAATGAATGAGTGAGTGAATAAGTGGATGAATGAGTGAGTGAATAAGTGAATGAATGAGTGAGTGAATAAGTGAATGAATGAGTGAGTGAATAAGTGAATGAATGAGTGAGTGAATAAGTGAATGAATGAGTGAGTGAATAAGTGAGTGAATGAGTGAGTGAATAAGTGAATAAGTGAATTAGTGAGTGAATAAGTGAATGAATGAGTGAATAAGTGAATGAATGAATTAATTAATAAGTGAATGAATTAATTAATTAATAAGCGAATGAATTAATTAATAAGTGAATGAATGAATGACTGAGTGAATAAGTGAATGAGTGAGTGAATAAGTGAATGAGTGAGTGAATAAGTGAATGAATGAATGAGTGAGTGAATAAGTGAATGTATGAGTGAGTGAATAAGTGAATGAATGAGTGAGTGAATAAGTAAATGAATGAATTAATTAACTAATTGATTAAGTGAATAAGTGAGTGAATGAATAAGTAAATGAATAAATGAATAAGTAAATAAATAAATAAATATATATATATATATATATATAAGTAAATGAATAAATAAATGAATGAATAAAAGAATGAATGAAGAAATGATTGAATGAATGAATAAATAAATAAATAAATAAATAAATAAATATCTAGATCGTAGACATTCTTCAGAACATTCATTTATTATATTCCATAGACCTTACATTAGCAATGAAGCTTTAAAATGTGGAACAAGTCAAAATTTTACAAGATTACAATTGCAGTGTTTACAAATTTTTTATAATGTTTTACAATGTTTCACAATTCTTGCAATTTTGAAATTTTCTACAATTTTTACAATTTTTTGGCGAGATGTAGTGTGTTGAGGTGAGGCCCGAGGATTCACCAAAACATTATCTGGCATTTGCCTTATGGTTGGAGAAAACTTCGGAAAAACCCAACCCGGTAATCAGACCAAACTTGTTCATAATATTCTGCCCAAGGGCAGGTATTTCACTGCAAACCCAGCATTCTCCAATATTTCCTATTTTCTGGTTCTTCAGAACAATGGATACTAATAAATGCACTGCAGGCACATGCCAAAAATGTACACGAACGCCCATAACTGTTCTAGATGAACGAAATTAAAATTAAATTAGAAAATTCTGTGATTTGTCGATAAATATGGCACCATTGTAAAACTTTGGCGTAACATTTACATCTGTTGCATTCAAGTTCCCCGACTGTGCAGCATTTAGGCAAATACGTTTGTGCTTGTTTTAATAAATGAGTTATTTTAAAGTTGTCAAACAGCGTATACCGAGAGGTTCAATTGTCGATATTATGCTAGGGAATCTATCGTTATAATTTTGCCGTATTGTTTGGGTTTCAATTGACAGTCGCTATATTGGTTTGTTTTCCTCCAGTTTTTCTGGTTCGCATGGCGTCCTATTATGTTGGCTTTGTTTTCTGTTTTGTTTATGTATTTCATGTCAGATATTCATGTTATTGTTCGGTCGTCACATTCTCCACCCCCAACGTGTGTCACTTCCCCACCCCTCATAACTCCCTCCTCTGCTTCGTTGAATAATGATTATTTCGAAGATATTAAAATGACCATATTCTGCAAATATGTGGTCGAAAGTACCCAATTAATGGCTTTTGAATAAGGAAATAATAATCTTTGCATATTATATTAGGTTCTTTTTAGTTGATTATTTTACGACCCTTTATCATCTGCTATGGTTATCTAACGTTGGTATTAGATGAAGGTGATAATGCCAATGAAATGAGTCCAGGGTTCAGCTCCAAAAATTATCCAGCATTTGCTCTTAAACGGTTGAGGGAAACCCCCGGAAAAAAACCTCAACCAGGGAACTTGTCCCAACCAGGATTTGAAGCCGAGGGTACTAGTTTCACGCTCAGGCATGTTAACCGTTGTTCAGCAGCGGTGGACATATGTTATGTTACATTACGATATGTCATGTCACATTATGTTATGCTATGTTTTATGTTATGTTATATATTTTATAAAAACAATGGCAATTCCAACTCTGTACAGAATTTGTTTATTATTGAGTTATTTTACGACGCTGCATCAACATCTAGGTTATTTAGCGTCTGAATGGAATGAAGGTGATAATGCCGGTGAAATGGGTCCGGGATCCATCACCGAAAGTTACCCAGCATTTGCTCGTATTGGGTTGAGGGAAAACCCCGGAAAAAACTTCAACCAGGTAACTTGCCCCGACCGGGATTCGAACCCGGGCCACCTGCTTTCGCGGCCAGACGCGCTGACCGTTACTCCACAGGTGTGGACTCTATACAGGATGTAAGGGGTATAAGTACCGTCCTTTTCACAGTCTTCGGGGACGGTCTACAGGTTCAAAAAATGTTCATACAACATAGGGCCAATTTTTTTTTGTTTTAGTAGGTTATTTTATCACGCTTTATCAACATCTTAGGTTATTTAGCGTCTGAATGAGATGAAGGTGATAGTGCCGGTGAAATGAGACCGGGGTCCAGCACCGAAAGTTACCCAGCATTTGCTCATATTGGGTTGAGGGAAAACCCCGGAAAAAAACCTGAACCAGGTAATTTGGCCCGACCGGGAACCGAACCCGGGCCACCTGGTTTTGCGGCCAGACGTGCTGACCGTTACTCCACAGGCGTGGACCAATGGGTCAAAACTTGATAGTTTTTCCAGAAAATAATATTTCTTTCCTTATTTTATTTCCCTTATACTGTTTATATCGTTCGTAAAATTACGAAAATAATTAATATGTATGTATATCTAGCAAAGAGTTAATATTAGTTTGAATAAATATTTGTGTTCTATTAGGTTTTCGTGAAATTAAGTAATAATGCATTCTTAAATTTGTTAATATTCTGGCGTGAGAGACTTGGCAACATGTTTAGCAGGATTCATGCTGCTGACAGCAGCCTGTACCGACGTACAGATCAGCTGAGTTCAAGCTCACTGTCCAAGGTCTCCTGCCGAGCGGATGGCAGTTCAGTACAGGTATTCGATAAACTACTTAAAATGTCATTCACAGTTCAGGAATATCGTGATATGTTATTAATTTATGGAGAAAGTCGTCATAATTCAAGTGAGGTAAGAAGGATGTACCGTCAACGTTTTGCGTAATGAAGGTTACCTAATTGGCGAAATTTTGTAGCGGTTTCTCAACGATTATTAGAAACTGGGAGCCTCTTACTCCGTTCTGAAAATCACACAACCAAAAATTTCTTAAATAAGATACTGCTATACAGATGCTGGAAAGATTAAAACTTTTCATTAGAAAAAAAAGTTCCTGTGATTTTATACTGCAAACCATTATTATTTATTTTTAGACGTGCAATAAAATGTGGAGCAATATTGTTAAATAAAATGGAAATTTACCGTAATGTTCTATTAATGAGATTGAAAGTTTGTATTTGCTGTTCGTTTTATGTAAACAACGGTCCGCCCCTGCATAAGAACAGAGCATCTGTTTTGTACCGGTATGTCTGTACCCGCTTGAGCTGTACTGTGTACTTGTAAACTCCCTCCTCCCCATCGAGGAACGTTGCCAAACGTCCAATAATGTAAACTTTAATAATTAGTTAAATATTGCAATTAGAAAAGAATTGTGAGGACATTTTTTCTTCCTTATGACATGAACAATTATCAGTTAAGATAATGCACTTATACTTTTTACATTCTGTAGACTATATGGCTCCGAAATATCGAACGTAACACCAAGTCATCTCCAAGAATAGAAGCTGCTGAGGATAATGGAATGAAGACATGAGAATTAAATTATTTAAAGCCTTTTTTCACATCATTCTACGAGTAGACAAGCAAACTGAATGTAGCCTGCAGTAAAATACAGGGACATCACTTCATTTTACCAACATTTTTAACATTAGCCTGGCTATACTCGGAAACACTGTTATCCCCCTTCCATTACAGGAGTTTGGCGTTACTAGTGCAATATGTAAACAAATCATTTTACTAGCTATAGGAGGACAGAAAAGTAGTGTATCAATTTATGTTGTAGGGAAATACAGTATTATGATTTTCAGTTTGATCATTACTTTTACGGTATTTTATAAAAAAACAGTAGAATAGTAACAATTTTTTTTTTCACAAACTCAACTCTTCAGGCGGTTATATTCTTTATGTAATATCTACTTTATTCAGCATATTACTAACCTAATTTATCTCTGAGAATTTTGTGAGCACTTACGTAAGAAACCCAAATTTCTATAGCTAACTTCTTGACTGGCTTATTAGGACTTCCCTGCATCCTTTCTCTAGTATCTTCTACAGCATCTTCTGTCACCTTTGTTGGCCATCTTACACTTTTCTTCCTTTCTGCGCACTCTGTTGCTCTAAATTTATCTACCAGATTAATTACATTTCTTCGAAAATATTCAGTAATGATCTAATCAGGAGATTGTGAAAAAAAAAAACTGTTGTTCACATTCGGTTATATTGTAATTCCAGTTTTCATCATCTTCCTTCATACCTACAAACAATAAAACAAAATTCTTGTTTAAATAATGCTGTTAAGTACCGTGCCATATTATAGGGTACCGTACTTTCGGTAACTCTAATCTTCACTTGTGCTCAGTCCACACAGATAAATTCAGTTATGCTACACACCATACCTGTGTGAAAATAAACTTCAATAATATAAGCTCTTTCGTCTATAGAAAAAGCAACATATTTGTGAAACACACTGTACTCTGTACTGTTTACTTCACTGCTAGCAACAGCGGCCGTAAGTTTGTGTGACTGACGTTAGCAAGGACATTAGTGAAAGGGGTGGGAGTCAAGTACATTTAGAAACGCAGTTACAATAAAAATTGAAGTAAAAATAGAATGATGTCCCTGTATAAATTCAGCTGAAGTAGAAATTTAATAAGTGAATAAATACGGTTTGCTTAAATATTCGTGCTACGTGCTTGTACTGATAACTTATATGAAAGATTGCTTCCCCTTGTATTTATTAAAATATTATAGTGGAAAAAGAGAGAAATTCATAACAGCAGAAGCAGTCGTGGTGGTATATATCTTGTTTATTACATAAATATTCATGTAAACTGCAATGTATTCCGGACGTCGGTAATGTGTCAGACAGTGATAAAGCACGATACTAGAATACATTATCACTAGACTTCGAGAATTGGGACCCGATACAATAAGTTTACTGTGCATGTAGTATAGGTTGTTGACTCGCTGCAGGTAGCGAAAAGTAGAGATGTGTTCAGAACAACGTTGCTGTTCAGAGTAGAGTACGGTAGTATGGGGAAACAGACACACATGTACATTCTGAAAGTAAATATACATAACACAATGACAATGTCAAAAGAATGTGAAAAGCTTTTATTCTCCTGTCTTTTATAAGCATTTGTGTTTAATTTTACACAGTGTTAATGGTGGAAATAAGAATGTAGCAATTTTAATTTCTTCATTTATCCTATTGGTCGTCTTCAGGAAATGCAGTTACAGTACCGAATTGCAATGTACTACAAGATACATTCTCAGTGTCACAAACGTAAATCTTTTTCGATTATCTACTAAACAAAGTTTGTACTACGAAAAGCTGCGCTCTACGTCGCATGACGTGATAGGAGCAAAACGAAAAAACCTAACATCATTTCAGTCTCTAAGAGACAGTCCTTTATTCTCGTGTCACTCTATATCTACTAATTTGCAGCTTATGTTATATGACATTCCATATCCGTTATTTTTAGTTAAAATTGATTTCCATTTCTGTTTTACACGTTCAGTAACAGGTGTACTTGGTGTCTCATTAATTCTTTGTGTCATTTCCTCAATTAATTTGAGGGCTTCCGGCATCTCTTGCTCTGACTTTTCTAACCGTGTAATAGTTTCTGACACAGTTTGAAAATAGGTTTGTATGAAAACCAAACTATTCATCAGAACCTTCAAATCCAGAGCTTCAATTATTCTGATTGCAGAACAGTCGTCACTCAATGTGTTGATTATCCGCACAATTATACGGGAGTATTTGGCATAATAAATAGCTGCATTAAGCCATGTACCCCCGTGTAGTTACAATGGGCTCTGGAGGTAGAGGAAGAGTGTGTGCTAGTCTCTTGAATTTCGCAACCCTCTTTGTGTATTTGTTGGCATTCATTCTACAGTACCCCCACCCACTGTACGCTTTACCACTATACTCAGTACGCCGTTATGCGGATTTCCCACTGAACTGCTCTATTGGATCCGAAGTCTCGAAGACTGATTAGCACATTGCACATATTATTTATAATTTCATTTAACTGATTTTAGAGGCTATAGAGAACAAGGCTTTAGTGAAATGATATTGACAGATTAATCGGAATTAACTCAAAATGAACCATTTAATCAACAGGGATGAAAGATGAATGACAAGATACACAAGAATGCGAACTTATAAGGTGTCATGGGACAATGGGTAAGGAATTATGAGATCTATGTCTGTTGATCACTTGTCTTACTTAACGCATTACACTTAGAAATCAGGAGGGTGCGGAGAGCTTTTTATGTGTTGAACGATGCTGTATCAATTGGGCGGCTAACAAGCTTCAGTTGCTGATATCGAGGCGATATTTTGGCGATATGAGTTCGATGATTCGCCAGACATTACGGGACATCAACCTTAAAATCGGGAAAATCGACAGGTGGATATCTGTACGTAAAACTACTTTGGGTGCCATCACCTCTCGTCAGCTTTATTATACTGCATATATTTACGTAGAACTGCAGTATATTAAATGATGCAAAATCACTTCTCTACCTTGGATAAATTTTCTGATGAAAATAAAATCATTAAAAATTGATAAAATATGAGTACATTGCTTTAACACAAAATAAAAAAAAATGTTAAAGAATATAGTTGAGTTTCAGTAATAAAATAAAAGAGAGAGAAAATGAAAAAATTGGAAAAGTGTCTGAGTTGTGAGAGAAACGCTTCATCACTGCACAGTGAACTTCCACCATTTTTGATTTTGAAAAAATATATAAATAATTATTTTATATTGTGAAAGTATTTTTTTTTTCATATACCAGAAGAACAGTGTAACACACCTATTAATTTTGATTATTGTATAAGTTACAGATAATGGAAGAATAAAAATGTTTGATATTTCCAAAATTTTATTACTGTAAGCTGTACCTAACCTCTTAAGGCTCATTACGACATTTGAAATATCTTAAGAGGTTAGGTACAGCTTACAGTAGTAAAATTTTTGGAAATATGCAACTTTTTCTTTCCTCCATTACTGTGTAAAACACTGTCCTTCTGCTATATGAAAAATATACTTTTACGATTTAAAAAATTATTCATATTTTTTTTTTCAAAATTCAAAATGGCAGTTTGTGTAGTGATGAAGCTTTTCCCTCATAACTCATAAACTTGTTAACTTATTCATGTTATCTCTCTTTTATTTTATTGCTGAAACTCAAGTTTACAACTTTTCAACTACATTCCTTATTAAATAATATATATATTTTTTATTTTGTGTTAGAAGAAAATACTGGTATTTGATCATTTTTAAAATGAATTGATTTTTATCAATCTATCAAAGGTAGAGAAGTGATCCTGCATCATATTGTAGATATGGCATGCATAAATACACACAAAAAATTTCATCGCAGAATGTTTGATAGTTTTTGAGTTATGTGGAAAACTTTTCATCACTGTACAGTGAACTGAATTTTGAAAAAAAAAAAAAGTATTTTTTTTTAATCGTAAATATATATATATATATATATATATATATATATATATATATATATATATTCATATAGCAGGACAGTGTTTCATACATACTAATTTTCAATATTGTACAAGATACAGTAATGGAGAAAAAAATGTTGAATGTCTCCAAAATTTTACTGCTGTAAGCTGTACCTAACCTCTTAAGAAAAACCACAGACAGGAATATCGGAATTACTTGTGGAAAGCCTGTTTTATATCTGTTTAATCTACTACGAATCTTATAGGATCTCCCGGAAATCGAACGCTGGCCCCTTCAGTGAAGGAATATCAGCTGACTTACCGGTAACTAGTGTGTCACGTAACAGTCTATAAATAGGGACATTTGTATTTGTGTTAGCGACTTGTGGTGCATCTTGTATACGATACCAGAAACGTTCTTTACTAGAGGCAGAAGAGCTTGGCTTATCGTAGAGTTCCCCCCTCTCTCCTCCCATATCCTCCTCTTATTACACAACCGCTGCTAACCCTACTGATATTGGCAAAAAGATAAACAAGCCTAGTTTATTGCAGAGAAAATCTTTGGCACAAATTATGCCGAGTACAAACATTAAATTGAATACCAGCAAACAGTTGCTGCAGCTGCTGAGAAAATCTTTACGACTGTATAAAAAATCTAAATTTGAGATGCGAAATATGAATAGGATCGAATTCATTTCTAGCTTAACGGAGTTTTTAATACCATTAAGTACGAGAAAAATTCGTACCGGCACCGGGAATCGAACCCAGGACCTCTCAGCTGTGCGCGCTGAGTGCTCTCTAACCAACTGAGCTATGCCGGGACCCGATTCACGACGCCGGCCGAACTCCTCTCGTAGTGTCATGTTACGGCCTTACTGCCTGCATTTAAGACGATACACGATATACATAAACTGACTAGTCATACTAGTCGTGTAATATGTAATGAGGTGGGCGAGACCTCATTCATATTCGATACATTAACGGAGTTTGTTATGGGGTTGCAAATGAACCCATGTTAAGAACGCAACGTACATAAAATCATTATTTTTATTTTTACTTAACCACTAAAACTGAGTTAAATGTGTGCCTTTGCGTAAATGTACCAAAAAAAGTAAACTGATGTTTTTTGAGTTCAGTTCCAGGCTGGTCACAAAATGAACAATGTTAGGTGTTACTTTCCTGCAAGTAATCTCGGTTCCCCTTCGATCATTGTACTGTTAAGTTTGTCCATAAATCACCAACACTCCCAAAAAATACGATATGTCAGTAACACGTTATTTTTTTTAACTATAAAGCTACGGTTTGTCTACGGCGATCTTCGCTGGGATTCTGTCCCGTTGATTTGAATGTGCATGGTTTCTTTACGACGATGAACGTCAACGAACGTCGCTGGGCTCGAAGAACATCGTCGGCGATTGCCTTGGAGGCAAAAACCTGGCTATCATCGCCGAGAAACCAATTGTAAAATTACAGTAGGTGATGAATTAAATCATTTAATAACATGTGATTTATACATCATAGTACCATAATGGAGGTAAAACAAATCTTTCTACAATTTATCCACTAATGAAGACGAGATATTAATTGATTAAACACAAATCCCTGTTCGACATGAGCCAAAAAGAAAAACCAACGTGAACAATAGCAAATCTATATTTTGCAACAACCAGAACTGTTAATACACTTTGAGTAAAATGATTCATAATTGAAGAACATACACACACGATGCGGTAGATTTAGCTACTGAAGCAAAAGTTTGAGTGTGAAATAAGTGAAGTGGAATTCCGAGCAAAGGAGAGAAGAGCAACAACCTCCTTCTTACATTATTTTTTATTTGTATCATTATTTCCTTAATAAATGCTTCTAAATTGGAAAAAAAAAAAACATTGCAAAAATAAAGTGTTTATATAAACTTAATTGGTTTTTACCTTAGAGTTACTCATTATCTTTCAGCTGGGCTTATTGGTTTGTGAATAACTTTTGTGGGTAATTTTACAATTTCATTTTCATTTGAACTTAAAACAAAATGAAAATGTTCGGGAGAAAGTCTGAAATATTTCTTAAAATTGGTGAGATCATTTTCAAGATGTCTTAATATTTATGAATTAAAAGAGCCCTCTGTATATCTATTTCTAAACATGACATTAACTACTTTAAAGATCCGTACTTGTTTTTCAAGGCAAAACTTATATTAAAACGTTATCATATCATCCAATTATCAGCTGATCAGACATGATCAACTATATAAAACAATTTACTATCCACCTACGAAGTTCGCCGGTAAAGAAACCACTCTCTGACGATGAACGCTGGCGATTTCAGTCGTCAGCGATGTTCGTTCGACGAAGATCATCGTAGCCAAACCGTAACTTAAGATAAAAGTTTCTGTAGCCTAAGACGTCATGTTTGGTTCCAGTCCTCATGGGGAAGCAATTTTCTCATTAAATGTCGGCGAATGCATGGAACCGGTGCCCACCCAATATCGTAATGGATTTCGTTCCCAAAATTCGATTACGGAAATTACAGAGTGATTGATATAAAACGAGTGTTTTTCTTTATTTTCTTATTTTTGTTTGATAGAAGCTACGAAAGTGCAACTTTTTTCTAAATGTAAATATCTCTGGGAGAACTGCTTCCCTTCATTGTACATATAGGAAATGATTTATTCTTTCCCGTAGACACATCTGTATCCATCGCTACATGTTTCTCGCAGTTCGCTGCAACATTTTCTCGTTAATTCCATTGATTTCGATTATTATTTTGATCTGAAAAACGTCAGTTGTTCATGGTCGATTCTTATAAACTCCATTTTTAAGATAACCCCACAAGAAATAATCCGATACGTTAAGTCAGGTGATCTGGATGGCCATATTTTTTTATAAATTACTCTGTCATCAAAGTAACTTGTAATCAGGTTGAGAGAACCACGTCATGTTTAGGATGTCGGCTAGCCGAATAATTAAACCTAGGAACCATGGGCAATTAAAGTAGGACGGGAGGATATTTTTAGACAAACTATTGGAAAAGAGAGCCTACACGCAATTAGCAGTGACAATGGAGTTAGATTAGTCAACTTTGCCACATCGAAAAATTTAATTGTCAAAAAGTACAACATTCCCCCATAAGGATATACATAAATATACTTGGACTTCTCCAGATGGATTGACACACAACCAAATAGATCACATCTTGATAGATAAACGGCGACATACTAGTATAGTAGATATTCGAACTTTCAGGGATGCAGACTGTAATTCTGACCATTATTTGGTGATTGGAGAATTAAGAGAAAGATTATCAGTAGCCAATCGAGTAGAGCAACAAGTTAATATTACTAAATTCAATATTTTGAAATTAAAGGACGAGGAAGCTAAGCAAAATTATCAGGTCGAAATTTCGAATAGGTTTGCCACTTTAGAAAGTTCCGACGAAGTTGAGAAAGAATTAGATGTTAATAGCGTGTGGGAAAATATCAGAGATAGTATCAAAATTGCAGCTGAGCAGAGCATAGGTTATTATGAAACTAAGAAAAAGAAACCGTGGTTTGATGAAGATTGTTGCATAGTAGTAGAAAGAAGGAAACAGGCAAAATTGAAATTCTTACAGGATCCAGTTGAGGAGAAGAGAGATAATTATTCCAATGAAAGACAGGAAGCAAGTCGTACACTTAGGAATAAAAAGAGAGGTTACTTGAAGGAAAAACTGAATGAGGTACAAACAAATAGTAAGAATAAAAACATTAGAGATTTATATAAGGGTATAAAAGAATTTAAGAACGGATATCAGCCAAGGGTAAACGTGATCAAGGATGAGAATGGTGACTTGCTTGCAGACTCTCCATCAATCCTAAACAGATGGAAAAACTATTTTGCGCAACTACTAAATGTACATAGGCCAAATAGAAATGATCGGGACGAAATTGAAACACAAACTGCTGACCCATTTATACCCGAACCCACGCTTTCAGAAATCGAAATTGCGATAGAAAACCTGAAAAAGTACAAGTCTCAAGTCTCCAGGTATCGATCAAATTCCAGCAGAATTAATACAAGAGGGTGGAAGTGCATTATATAGCGAAATTTATAAACTTGTAGTTGCTATTTGGGAGAAAGAAATTCTACCAGAACAATGGAAGGGGTCCATAATTGTACCTATTTTTAAAAAGGGGGACAAAACCAACTGTGGTAACTTTCGAGGAATATCACTTTTGTTGACGTCGTACAAAATTTTGTCCAATATTCTTTTGAGAAGATTAACTCCGTACGTAGATGAAATTAGTGGGGATCATGAGTGCGGTTTTCGGCGTAATAGATCGACAATTGATAAGATTTTTTGTATTCGACAGATAATGGAGACAAAATGGAAATATAAGGGTACAATACATCAGTTATTCATAGATTTCAAAAAGGCATATGACTCGGTTAAGAGGGAAGTATTATATGCTATTCTTATTGAATTTGGTATTCCCAAGAAACTAGTTCGATTAATTAAAATGTGTCTCAGTGAAACATACAGCAGAGTCCGTATAGGTCAGTGTCTATCTGATGCTTTTCCAATTGACTGCGGGCTAAAGCAGGGAGATGCACTATCACCTTTACTTTTTAACTTCGCTCTAGAATATGCCATTAGGAAAGTTCAGGATAACAGGCTGGGTTTGGAATTGAATGGGTTAAATCAGCTTCTTGTCTATGCAGATGACGTGAATATGTTAGGAGAAAATACACAAACGATTAGGGAAAACACGGAAATTTTACTTGAAGCAAGTAAAGCGATCGGTTTGGAAGTAAATCCCGAAAAGACGAAGTATATGATTATGTCTCGTGACCAGAATATTGTACGAAATAGAAATATAAAAATTGGAGATTTATCCTTCGAAGAGGTGGAAAAATTCAAATACCTTGGAGCAACAGTAACAAATATAAATGATACTCTGGAGGAAATTAAGAACAGA
The DNA here is from genome assembly GCF_040183065.1 of Periplaneta americana. Lineage (NCBI taxonomy): Eukaryota > Metazoa > Arthropoda > Insecta > Blattodea > Blattidae > Periplaneta > Periplaneta americana. The sequence goes on along the minus strand of NC_091122.1, from coordinate 171,139,001 downwards.
ATAAATATGGGAAATGCGTGTTATTATTCGGTTGAGAAGCTCTTATCATCCAGTCTGCTGTCCAAAAATCTGAAAGAATTTATAAAACAGTTATATTACCGGTTCTTCTGTATGGTTGTGAAACTTGGACTCTCACTCCGAGAGAGGAACATAGGTTAAGGGTGTTTGAGAATAAGGTGCTTAGGAAAATATTTGGGGCTAAGCGGGATGAAGCTACAGGAGAATGGAGAAAGTTACACAACACAGAACTGCACGCATTGTATTTTTCACCTAACATAATTAGGAACATTAAATCCAGACGTTTGAGATGGGCAGGGCATGTAGCACATATGGGCGAATCCAGAAATGCATATAGAGTGTTAGTTGGGAGACCGGAGGGAAAAAGACTTTTAGGGAGGCCGAGACGTAGATGGGAGGATAATATTAAAATGGATTTGAGGGTGGTGGGGTGTGATGATAGAGACTGGATTAATCTTGCACAGGATAGGAACCGATGGCGGGCTTATGTGAGGGCGGCAATGAACCTTCGGGTTCCTCAAAAGCCATTTGTAAGTAAGTAAGTAAGTAAGGAACCATGGGCAATAATGAACTCGTTTCTTATGATCTGGCTCTCGCAACTCGTGAACAACAGTTATTCTAGGCCTATATGACCACAGTTTCGCTACCTTTGTCACTCTTTGACAATTGGAGCATCCATTGAGACAAACGACGTAATGATTTTCTGAGGAGATTGCTGCAGACAAGTTATTCTAGATCAGCAAAATCGCTTATTACAGTCGGAAATAAAATTTTGATGAAGATTTTTGTCCCTCATCTAGATAAGAATGCATGAAGAATCCTAAAAAATAGTGAACTGGGAAGCGTGTGTAAAGATTTGGATACAATGACATTGATGAAAAGCCGAAGACTACGATAGTATGTTCATATCAGATAAATCTCCTCAGAAATGCAATGGAGAAGAATCCAAGAGGGAACCTATTCGTGAGACAGAAATCTCTGAAGAGCTCTAGTGAATAAAGCCTAAAACATTCTCCGTTTTGAGAAACCATAAATTGATTGATTGAAAGTGAAAATACCAGTATAATTCTCATTTTCTACCGTAATATGTTTTGTTGAAAACTATACGTTTCTTAGATTTTAATGGCTACATGTTACCGTTGCAACCAACGCAATATTGAAAAAAAAAAGGAAGACTATAATTTAGATGGCTTGGTAAAATAATTTGCATTGAATGCATTAATAAATCACATTAAAATATTTCAGTAACTCAATTCATGTTCATTTACATATTTATAACCTATAACAAATCGATTTCTGGCGGTCATAATCGCGTGTTTACATTTTCAGATCTGAAGTTGACTTAATATTCCCACAGAGTTCTGTTGGCACTAACTGTTGGCGTAGAAGTAATTTATAAACATCTAGCCTACTTTTGAGAATACGAAAGGGTTACATAAGCGACAGGGGTGCCTATTTTTAAATCTACAAAGAATAAATTGTTTTCAGACCATTAATAATTATGCATGTCGCTTGAAAGTTCGCTGGAAAATTTTTGTTATTTAAAATCGTGATCTTTAATACTCATTATTCATTACAGAGACGTGTTTTGTTTTCAGTGGTCTATTTTTATTTAAGTAGGGCTATTTCTTTTAAGTTATATGTACACTAGGCTGCAAAAGAAATGCCGATACGAAATTATATTGTTTTCCGAAGGCTTTAGCAAACTTGGCGAGGTGGAAAGATATTCTCTTCAAATTAGTTTTTTTTTTAAACTTGTAAATACGACTTTTTATAACTTGTTCATGTTATTATTTAAGAAAAATTCATTTTAAATTATTCATATACTTTTTTTTTTATTTTATAACATTCATAACAATACTACACGAAAATAGTGAAATTGCAGTTTATACGGTATTCCAAAGCCTTCCTTAATATCCATGGATGCTGTCATTGTTACAATCGATATTTATGTGCGACCAGTTAAGTTTAACACTGTATTAACAACAAATGTATAATTTTTTTTATAAATGTAAATGTAAATATAAAATTTATAGTTTATTTATAGTTTATTGAAGACATACAAGGACAAGCTAATGATACCAGAGCAATAATAGAGTTTATATATATGCTAATAGAGCTAAATGACAGCTGTGAGGAGTATGGAATGAAGATAAATGCCAAAAAGACGAAGACCATGATCATAGGAAGAAAAGTAAAGAAGGTAAACTTTCGAATTCTAAATGAGGCAGTAGAGCAAGTGGACAGCTTCAAATACAGGGACATCATTTTATTTTTACTTCAGTTTTTATTGTACCTGAGTTTTTGAATGTACTTCACTCCCACCCCTTCTACTAATGAAGTTCCAACTGTCCACACAGAACCAAGGCCGCGTATAGTAAACATCACTGAGTTAGTGAGTATAGTACGTTCCAGAAATATGTTCGCGTGTTCCAGTGACGAAAGAGCTATCAATATTGTATCATATTTTCGCACAGGTACTGTCCGTTTGCCTACGTCGCATCCCGATTTCCCCCACCTGCTTCTGCTCGCCCCTCTGTAAGAGCTGGGCTGTCTTAGCTCTTTTCTGAAAACATTAATTTCTGTTAAGAATTGAACGTTTACGTAGTATTATACAACTGTTTAAAATAACGTAAATAAAAAGGCTTCGTTAAGTAATTAACTGTCACGTGATTTCTCCCCTTTCTACGATCCTGCGGCATAACCACTTGGACGGACAGTAGATAGCATGTCTGTGTAATTTTATCTGTGCGGGTAGGGCAGAAGTGAAGATTGAATTTACAGTACGTAAGGTACTCTTTTATAGAGTAGGTACAGAATTATTTCACATGAGTTACTAGTACGAAGGACGAAACTGGCAATTGGAATTAGATGCAATATTCTCTAGTGCGATAATATGCACAAAATAACTGAAACCTGTATCGAAATGAACGGCCACCATTTTCAAAAATGTATTTAAATATCCATATTATGATTATTTTTCAATTTAACTGCATTCTCTATATTGTACGCTAATGTGCTGTAGACAGTATAATATACATTGCATAATGAATACGTTCGCATGGATAACTCAGTTCGTGAGTAAAAACACTTAATTATTCTTAACACAGTACTGTATTTTGATTAAATAAAAACCTGATGAAAATTATCGAACTCAAAATCGCGATATTTCCTAGTTTACGTAAATGGATGAACTACTTTTCTTCCCTCCTATACCTAGTAAAGTGATTTGTTTGTGTTTTACGCCAGTATCATCGAACTACAGTCGTGAAAGGGGGTAGCAAACGGTGTTTACGGTTCTCTAAAGGTATAGCCAGGTTAATATTAAAAATGTTAGTAAAAATAAAATGATGTCCCTGTACTTGGAGTGTACAATAAGCAGTAACATGAGCTTCTACCAGGAAGTCAAAAGGAGGATAGCAATGGCAAAGGAAGCTTTTAATAGAAAAAGGAGCATCTTCTGAGGACCTCTGGAGAAGGAACTAAGGAAGAAACCAGTGAAGTGGTTTGTGAGTAGTGTAGCATTTTATGGGGCAGAAAATATGGGCATTATGACGGCGTGAAGAGAAGCGACTAGAAGCATTTGAAATGTGGATATGGAGAAGGATGATGCGTGCGAAATGGACAAACAGAATAAGAAACGAAGCTGTGTTGGAAAGAGTGGGTGAAGAAAGAATGATGCTGAAAGTGGCCAGAAAGAGGGAAAGGAATTGGTTGGATCACTGGTTGAGAAGAAACTGCCTACTGAAGGATGCACTGGAAGGAATGGTGAACGGGAGAAGAGTTCGGGGCAGAAGAAGATATTAGGTGATAGGCGACATTAAGATATATGGATCATATGAGGAGACAAAGAGGAAGACAGAAAATAAGAAAGACTTGAGAATGCTGGGTGTGCAGTGAAAGATCTGCCCTATGAATGAGTGAATGCAATGCCATCTGTATATCTCTTTTTTGTTGTTTCTTAAGTGAAGTCCTTGTAACACGATAATATTTCAAATCGATATGCATTTCTTTTGCAGTCCAGTGTATGTATACGTACATTTCAATACAACCTAACTCTGTATCAGTAACTGTACTTCTTAGAGCTTCATTTCCCATTCATTTTTCTAGCACTTGTTGGTCGCTCTGGGATTTTTTTCCTAAGAACTCTAGTTGAATATAGATGGCGTTTTATGGGGAGAAGAAGGTTACGCATTACCCTCACGCCCGAATCTGACCTCCAGAAATCCATCAGTTGGGATAACTTAATCTTATTGCTGAATTCTTCGATCTTCTGGAGCATATGTTACACAAGTCACTTTAAATCTAACTGCCTAACTTTTCGTATAGGTGAAATGTGAATATTTTACCTGTAGAAAATCTTACGCCATGTTCAACAGAGTACTACATTATTAACAATAATATAAGACTTCTCGTCCTGCTATGGATGTAACGTGGTAAGATTTTACAGTTGTGGAACAGTAGCTCGATGCAACTTAAAGCAGAAGCAGGTAGTATTTTCACTTTGTATTTTATATTGGCTAACTTACTTACTTACTGGCTTTTAAGGAACCCGGAGGTTCATTGCCGCCCTCACATAAGCCCGCTATAGGTCCCTATCCTGGGCAAGATCAATCCAGTCTCTATCATCATATCCCACCACCCTCAAATCCATTTTAATATTATCTTCCCATCTACGTCTCGGCCTCCCCAAAGGTATTTTTCCCTCCGGCCTCCCAACTAACACTATATGCATTTCTGGATTCACCCATACGTGCTACATGCCCTGCCCATCTCAAACGTCTGGATTTCATGTTCCTAATTATGTCAGTTGAAGAATACAATGCGTGCAGTTCTGTGTTATGTAACTTTCTCCATTCTCCTGTAACTTCATCCCTCTTAGCCCCAAATATTTTTCTAAGCACCTTATTCTCAAACACCTTCAACCTATGTTCCTCTCTCAGAGTGACAGTCCAAGTTTCACAACCATGAAGAACAACCGGTAATATAACTGTTTTATAAATTCTAACTTTCAGGTTTTTTGACAAGAGACTAGATGACAAAAGCTTCTCAACCGAATAATAACAGGCATTTCCCATATTTATTCTGTGTGTAATTTCCTCCCGAGTATCATTTTTTTATAAAACAGTTATATTACCGGTTGTTCTGTATGGTTGTGAAACTTGGACTCTCACTTTGACAGAGGAAAAGAGATTAAGGGTGTTTGAGGAATAAGGTGCTTAGGAAAATATTTGGGGCAAAGAGGGATAAAGTTACAGGAGAATGGAGAAAGTTACACAACACAGAACTGCACGCATTGTATTCTTCACCTGTCATAATTAGGAACATTAAATCGAGACGTTTGAGATGGTCAGGGCATGTAGCACGCATGGGCGAATCCAGAAATGCATATAGAGTGTTAGTTGGGAGTCCGGAGGGAAAAAGACATGTAGGGAGGCAGAGACGTAGATGGGAAGATAATATTAAAATGGATTTGAGGAAGGTGGGATATGATGCTAGAGAATGGATTAATCTTGCTCAGGATAGGAATCAGTGGCGGGCTTATGTGAGGGTGGCAATGAACCTCCGGGTTCCTTAAAAGCCAGTAAGTAAGTAAGTATCATTTATATTTGTTACTGTTGCTCCCAGGTAAGTGAATTTTACCACCTCTTCAAAGGATAAAGTTCCATTTTTAATATTTTCATTTCGTACAATATTCTCGTCACGAGACATAATAGAGATATTCTTTAGAATATTTTGTACGATTTTTATTACTATTTTTATAAAATGGTAGCCCATATTTTGAAAAATTGTAACCCATATTTATGTGCATATTTAGCCTTTTTTACTACTTACAAATAGCCCTGGTAATAAATAGCATTCGCAATATATTGGAACGAAATTGTTTAGAGCCATGAGAAGTGTAACGAAAAAGTAGGCTTCATCTTCAGGACACTTTTTTTTCGCTCTCTTCCTAATTTCTTCTATTTCCACTCCCCTTTTTTATAGTTCGGGTTTCAGGTCTACCCAGCGACTTTAACTTAAAAGACGTTTTTGAGAGAAAGGACTATTATGTTACCTTCCCTAACCAATCGCAGCCACCAGGCTCATTTTACCCACTCGACCAACATCTGAGAATAACTGGCACCCTGTGTAGGGCACGCACCAAGGGCTGTTACGTAGGCCCTCCGCGTTATTATGACGAGGCCTACAGTAGAAATTGTTGTAGTCGATCGCAAATTGTAGGGACGCTGCTAAAGTGAGTGAGTGAGTGGGTGAGAGGGGATGGGGTGGGAGCTTTCTGCTACTGGCAAGTTTGCGTCACTAAAAGCCATTTGGGAATGGCCTAGCTCAACAGCATCCCTTCCCCTCAGCCCCGCCGCCAGGCGTTCCCATGGCAACAACACAAGCTGCACGGCCTGCAAAAAGAAAAGACGGTAGAAATAAAAACCCTATCTATCCTATATATAGGGCACGGTGAAATATCACCTTCCATTAAAAGGGAACGAAATAGATCGATGAGTAGGCGCAGATGTTAACCTGTTTTATTCTACTTGGAATATGGCATTCTTTTACAAGTTTGCTACGTGCATCGCAGACTCAGGGCGTTGAACGAAATAGTTTTCTTTTCTTTCTTATGAAAGGCAGTTGAAATTATGCAAACGCAAACTTGGTTTCATATCCTTCAGGCTACCGGCGTGGTCTAGCGGTAGCGGTACACACTCCGAAATTGTGCTAGTACGTAGGTTCGAAACCCAGTTCATCAGATTATCGGCTTAGGTTTTCTTTCTGAGGTTTTCTCCAACTCTAAAGGTAATGTTGTACAATATCACTTACTACTTACTTTCTGGCTTTTAAGGAACCCGGAGGTTCATTGCCTCTCTCACATAGCCCGCCATTGGTCCCTATCCTGAGCAAGATCAATTAAATCTCCACCATCATATCCCACCTCCCTCAAATCCATTTTAATATTATCTTCCCATCTACGTCTCGGCCTCCCTAAAGGTCTTTATCCCTCCGGCCTCCCAACTAACACTCTATATGCATTTCTGGATTCGCCCATACGTGCTACATGCCCTGCCTATCTCAAACGTCTAGATTTAATGTTCCTAATTATGTCAGGTGAAGAATACAATGCGTGCAGTTCTGTGTTGTGTAACTTTCTCCATTCTCCTGTAACTTCATCCCACTTAGCTCCAAATATTTTCCTAAGTACCTTATTCTCAAACACCCTTAACCTATGTTCCTCTCTCAAAGTGAGAGTCCAAGTTTCACAGCCATATAGAACAACCGGTAATATAACTGTTTTATAAATCCTAACTTTCAGATTTTTTGACAGCAGACTGGATGATAAAAGCTTCTCAACCGAATAATAAGAGGCATTTCCCATATTTATTCTGTGTGTAATTTCCTCCCGAGTATCATTTATATTTGTTGCTGTTGCTCCAAGATATTTGAGTTTTTCCACCTCTTCAAAGGATAAATTTCCTATTTTTATGTACAATATCACTACCAATTCATGAACTTATCTTCGCAAAATGCCAGAACTGTACAGTTGCTGGAGTATCGCAAAATAACCAGTGAAAAATGTCCGCCGAGTTAGCTCTGGGATACCGTGTCTGCTTCCAAACTAGCGGCGCGGATTCGATTCCCGGCGGGGATACCTTGGGACTAGGAGAGATGGTGGTGCACAACTTCTAATCACTAAATTGTACACCAATATGCCTGGGTTAAATCCCAAATCTCTCCGCAGTGCATATGAAGAGAAGGCATGTGTCACTGTTGATAGTGATTCGTCCGTCGGATGGCGACGTTAAGCCCCTCTGGTGCTATTCGACAGGAGTAGGCTACGTGCCGGCACCGGGTTTCCCCTTCTCCCATCCTCACCCATTCCCTACGCTACACTTACACGAACACTTCACATACACTCAGCCTAGTACACGACATAAATCTTCAGGTACCGCCGAAGTCGTGTGCAACTTGAAAATGGGCCACAGTCATGACATCTATCCGCAGTATGCGGAACCCGAATCACGCAAGTGAAGTGGGTAGGCATTAGATACACACAAGTATAGTATTTTGTATCAAATTTATATTTCCTGTTTACATTTTCTATAACTTAATGGATATATTAATTGTTTATTTTGCCTTCCTTCTTCTATCTGCTTGTCAATAGTGCAGTGCGTTTCGTCATATGGGGTAAATTCTATAATTTATACAGGGTGTTTCGGAGGTGGTGTTACAAACTCTCAGGGATGATCGCGAAGGGCACAGGTATCAATTTGAGATAACGAACCCTGGTCCGGAAATGACCGAGTTGAAAGTTACAAGCAAAAATAGTTGTGTGGAAATGAAATAATTTTATTCCTCTGTACACCTTATTTATGTGTATTTATCTGTACATCTTACACATACTGTATTCATCTGACGTTTTTTACGTTATCTACTTACAATATTCCATTCAGTGCGCTGTCTGAGGGGTGGGGACAGGAAACTACACTAAAGCAATGCAGATAGCTTAATGTGTAACGGACATGGTCGGTCCTGATATGCACGTCTGTAGACAGCAGTGTATGTGTAAAAGTTGCAGTGTCCAGTCGATCAGTCCTAGTGAAATGGAGGAGTACACGAGAGCAGAATAAGCAGACTTGATTTTCGAATACGGATGAGCCAATGGGAACAGTAGACAAGCTCTCAGATTGTATCGGGAGAAGTACCCACGTAGGAGACATCCGGCCCATACCACCCCATACCAATACCAATACATCCATACCCATACCAAAGGTAGGAGAGCACGTGGTGCCAAATTACAATTCCATTTCCACACAACTATTTTTGCTTATAACTTTCGACTCAGTCATTTCCGGACCAGGGTTCCTTATCTCAAATTGATACATGTGCCCTTCGCCATCATCCCTGAAAGTTTGTAACACCACCTCGGAAAAACCTGTATTTCTGTTTACTTTAAATATTTGACATGTGCATTCTTGTTTAACTTACTTACTTACTTACTTACTTACAAATGGCTTTTAAGGAACCCGAAGGTTCATTGCCGTCCTCACATAAGCCCGCCAGCGGTCCCTATCCTGTGCAAGATTAATTCAGTCTCTATCATCATACCCCACCTCCCTCAAATCCATTTTAATATTATCCTCCCATCTACGTCTCGGCCTCCCTAAAGGTCTTTTTCCCTCCGGTCTCCCAACTAACACTCTATATGCATTTCTGGATTCGCCCGTACGTGCTACATGCCCTGCCCATCTCAAACGTCTGGATTTAATGTTCCTAATTATGTCAGGTGAAGAATACAATGCGTGCAGTTCTGTGTTGTGTAACTTTCTCCATTCTCCTGTAACTTCATCCCGCTTAGCCCCAAATATTTTCCTTAGCACCTTATTCTCAAACACCCTGAACCTATGTTCCTCTCTCAGAGTGAGAGTCCAAGTTTCACAACCATACAGAACAACCGGTAATATAACTGTTTTATAAATTCTAACTTTCAGATTTTTGGACAGCAGACTGGATGATAAGAGCTTCTCAACCGAATAATAACAGGCATTTCCCATATTTATTCTGCGTTTAATTTCCTCCCGAGTGTCATTTATATTTGTTACTGTTGCTCCAAGATATTTGAATTTTTCCACCCCTTCGAAGGATAAATCTCCAATTTTTATATTTCCATTTCGTACAATATTCTGGTCACGAGACATAATCATATACTTTGTCTTTTCGGGATTTACTTCCAAACCGATCGCTCTACTTGCTTCAAGTAAAATTGTTTAATGTATATATTATTTTTTAAATGTAATTTTTGTTTCTATTATATTGCGTATCTATTTTTGTAGTTTTCTGTTTGTAAAAATTGTAACAAAATGTCATAAACAAAGTAAAACCAAAAAAAAAAAAAAAAAACCAACGAAAACCAAAAAAAGGAACGAAAAGTTACATTTGTTTGGATCACATTTCTGCACATTTAAAGAACAAAACTAAAATTGTTTAAATCATTTATTATCATAATACACTGCTCTCTTAAACTGACTGAGCATATTGGGAATTAAATCAATGGTTTTCCCAGAATACACTAAGAAATGTATCATATGTAACAATTTTTATCTGGAAAAGGAAGCAAAAATGAGCAAAATTGTATTAAACTTTTTTGCTCGAAATATCTAAAAAAAAATATCTCCTTGAAATTAATGACATTACTTACAATTCAACCTATGTTGAGAGTTGACTGTACTCCACGAACACAAAGCCACGACCTGTTTGTTTATATCCTTATCCGTTCTCGGCGTACTATACAGTACACCTAATGTGAGTTTAACTTCAGTTTTTAGATAGCTGGAATACCAACAAGGAGAGGACACGCTCTGTATATCACCGAATGAAATAAGATTGTGTGACATGAAAGTACAAGAAGTATTGTTTAAAGTCATACCCGGTATGGGTGGCCAATGACCCCTCATTTTGGAAGTATTGGCTATTGTTTATGACATTCTTCCGTTAGGTGCTTAATAGGGAAGCGTTAGATGGTGTAAAAGCGTAGCTCAGTAGTGTCAGAGTTGTAAGCTCCAATACCGGTTGTGGAGCTAGATCGGAGCTTGAACTTGCTTATGTCTGTGGAAACACCGGAGCACGCAACCAGTCTAGTGGAGCGCTCCGCTCCGTTTAGTCCCTGTCTGACATCGCTGGCGTAGCTCATATAGTTGGGTGCTGAGTTGTTATCCAGGCAACCTGAGTTCGAGTCTGAACTGGTCCTATATTTTTTTCTTTTAATAATGATTAATAGTGTGATCACAGTAATCTATTACGAGTTACTTCCTTGGTTTGAATTGTAAATTATTTAAAAATAGCGTGTAAGAGGGCCTTAGACTAGAAATGTTTAGTTTAAATGTAGTTCCGTTTATAAGTACAGTATGCATAAGGGTGTAATTATTTGACTTATTTGAACTGTTGTATCAGTGAAGCGAGGTGAGTCAGTGAAGTTATGGTTTTACAGTGCAGTGAATAGTTCCGATCAGTGATAATTTATAGCGTCAGTGAAATGTGTTATAGTGTGTCAGTGAAATGTGTTATAGTGTGTCAGTGAAATGTGTGCTAAATTGTCAGTGAAATGCGTCATAGTGCCACTACAGTGAGTGAGATGAGAGTAAAGTGAAAGACTATTGAAACTTATGTAGGGCCTATACATAATTATGTAGATTGTAATGTAAAATTAGGTATTTTATTTTATGTTTTATTATTATTGTGTTAAATTATATTGTGTATTCTTATTGTATTGTGTATAAAATTGTATTGCGTATTGTAAATTTTATTGTGTATTGTTTATGATTTTATTGTGTATCGTTTATCATTTTATTTTGTATTGTTTATATTGTGTATACCACTGCCACCGGGTGCTTGCCCACTTGCAGTGTAAATAAATAAATAAATACATACATACATACATACATACATACATACATACATACATACATACATACATACATACATACATACATAATATTTCTCAATATATTGAACGCTTCATCCTAATTTAAACAAATTACTAATTAACTAACATTGTATCATAAAGGATAAACAAGGAAATATTGCTCACGTAGGCAGGTCGCTGGTGTGTGTTCTGTTTCTATTTCACTTCATTTTGTACATGTTTCATTATGATGTCATAAAAACACACAAAACATACATATTTCCTGCACCATGCACAGTAAATGAAAGAAAGTTGTCCATAATCACACACATTTTTCAGCACTTCTGCTGCGAAACAGACATCTTTCACATTCACAAACACTTCTGGTTCGTTTATTAATTTTTATGCATACCACGCATATTTCAACATGGCTTTGAATATAGGAGCTGACAACTGAAAGTGAATTAATGAGTGAATTTTGGGGGCATCCTCCCTTGAAGCAATTTGTCGTCCAGTTTGTGAAAGGAAAGAGCTATTTTGCAGATATTTTATAAAAAATCTTCACCTGTCTAAAAAAAATGAACATCACAGGATGGCGTAATCCAGTACATTTGGGTGAAATCAATTTAACGTTGCACGTTATTTCATTTTCTTCATTTGTAAATATTTCATCATACAAAGAAGGATTTACCTGCCCTTCCCACGAGTCCAAAATTAGAAGAAATGGCTACTCTTTCACATACGTCTTTCTTACTTTCTTCAGGTATTGCTTATGGAGTTAAGATGTCAGCTTTCCTGATGAAGAACGTGTTACACATATATTTCCGAATTTAGAAGTGAGTTCATCTACTTGACGTTGCACTCTTGGGCCAAATTGTCCTTTTGGTTATAATAATAATAATAATAATAATAATAATAATAATAATAATAATAATAATAATAAAAATAAAAATAACAATAATAATAATTTGAATAATTTCGAGGGAAAAATTGTTCCGGAGCCGGGTATCGAACCCGGGACCTTTGGTTTAACGTACCAACGCTATACCACTGAGCTACTCGGGAACTCTAACCGACAACGATCCAATTTTTCCCTCTATATCCACAGACCTCAAAGTGGGCTGACAACCGTCAAGCAACCAACTTCGAGTGCACACTAACTCCGTGTGACTTAAATTGTGGTTTTCTGTTAACGAACAGTGACGTGTATTATGCAAATCAAGATTTTCAGGTATAACTCCCTGTAAAGTTGATTTGAATAATTTCGAGGGAAAAAATTGTTCCGGAGCCGGGTATCGAACCCGGGACCTTTGGATCGGTGTCGGTTAGAGTTCCCGAGTAGCTCAGTGGTAGAGCGTTGGTACGTTAAACCAAAGGTCCCGGGTTCGATACCCGGCTCCGGAACAATTTTTCCCTCGAAATTATTCAAATCAACTTTACAGGGAGTTATACCTGAAAATCTTGATTTGAATAATAATAATAATAATAATAATAATAATAATAATAATAATAATAATAAGTTTTAAAAATTGAGAAGGCATTAGGATTCGAACTGGGATTGCCTGGATGACAACTCAGCGCCCAACCATATGAGCTGCGCTGTTATGCAGGGTGTTTCAAAAATACGGGGCATAATTTCAGGTATGTATTTCCCACATGTAGACAATCAAAATAGTTCCTTGCAACATGTGCCCGGAAATGCTTCATTTCCGAGTTATGGCCTTCACAACATTGAAATTCACCGGAACGTTTTTCTTTCCGCAGGTCGTTGTCATTACAGAAGATGCTCAAAATGTCCACCTCCTGCTTGAATACAGACCTCACATCGATGTCTCATTGACCTGCGAACACGATCCCAAACTCCAGGAGTATTGCGTATGTCCTCAGATATGATAAGGATACAATTGATACTCTTTCAACAGTCTCCAGACAGTCGTATGAGGAACATTGACTTGCAACGCTACCCTTCGTGTGCTGATAGAAGGAAGCCTCCAGAATCTCCTCCTGTACTTCTGGAGTTGTAGATCTTGGTCGTCCCCTTCCCAAACCAGGAGAGTTAAATTTTCCATACTCGCACAGACGGTAATGGAGACGTACAAATGACTCCCGAGCTGGACATTGTCGCTGTGGGTATCTCTCCTGGTACAAACGACGAGCAAGCGCAGCATTGCCGTCCGCCTTACCGTACATGAAGTGTATCCCTGCCAGCTCTTGATTTGAATACATGTCGCACAGTGTAACGTCTACACAACACTGAATGTAACCTTCGCCTCGGAATGAACTGTCAGAGTGCCCTCTTAATGTCTCCTTTGACGGCAACGACCTGCGGAAAGAAAAACGTTCCGGTGAATTTCAATGTTGTGAAGGCCATAACTCGGAAATAAAGCATTTCCGGACACATGTTGTAATGAACTATTTTGATTGTCTACATGTGGGAAATACATACCTGAAATTATGCCCCGTATTTTTGAAACATCCTGTATAGTCTAATGCTTCCCTATTAGGCACCTAACGGAAGTATGTCACAAACAATAGCCAATATTTCCAAAACGAGGGGTCATTGGCCACCCATGTCAGGTATGACTTTAAACAGTACGTCTTGTTCTTTCATCTCACACAATCTGATTAATTCGGTGATATACAGAGCGTGTCCTCTCCTTGTAAGCCTAACGATGAAAGGTAAAGAAATCAATTCGTTTACATGTGAAGGACAGAGTACTAAGCACCTGAATCGGCTTCAACAGAAATTCCCTTATCTGTAAAGAACGTTGAATGTCATTTCGCCTGCTTTGAGCCATATACAAACACAGTCGAGACGGGAAGCAGAACTGGATATGACAGCCCGCTGGTTGCTTAGCGACCGTTGTTAAGGCTGCTTATGGTTATTCAGATGCGCCGCATTCGTTGCATATAAACTGCGAAGAAGTGCAAGCCAGGTCATTAAAGTCACATCATGAACCTCTTAACACGAAATTAACTCTGGTGCGTCATTTCTCCGTGAAGTTGTTAATGCGCAGTTATAACGCGCATTTTATTCTTTGTCTAACCAGCACTGCTTCGTTATATTTACCTATTTACGTCGTAAATCTGCTTTTATTTAAAAAAAAAATACAGTCTGTAAACGGGACAAGAGTGTAAAATATGAAGTTCTGGTCTGGAAGCAGATGTTGTTTCCTGACTTTTATGAATTCAGATCATCGTCGTTGTTTCATTATTTACCACCAAGGATCGAGCTCTTTACTCTGTCCCATCCTTAATCTTTTACAGATTTTGTATCTTCACTAGGCAATTATAAATACAGGGACTAGCATGCTATTATCGCTTGTTGATGACCATAGGCGCAAGCGCGCTTTAGAGTTTAGTGTGCCCGTAGCGGATTAGACATCTTACAGTAAATATTGTCAATCTCCATTAAATGTTACTTAGACATTTTACCCATTCACCCGTTTTATGTTTTTAACTATTTATTAAAGAAGCCACCGGCGTAGCTCAGTCGCCTGAGGCTAGTGATGGAGGAAATAAATTAAATACCGATATATTGATATTGCAATATATTGCAAACTTAATTTCGATAAACGATATATATCGCAGAAAATATATTGATATATCGAACGATTATCGATATATCGCTTTCGTAAGCAAATTTCATTTTAAGGCGTGCATTTACTGCATTACAATAAAATTACTTACTGTAACTTTTAATATTCCTTTTTACCATTGAAATTAACAGCATAACAGTCAAAAGCATAAATGTAAAATTGTAACAATAAACAGTACATTTTCAATACCATATGATGTAGGTCCTAACCTAAATAAAAATTATGGTGCAGGCAAGGGAGCTTAAATTATATAGTGGGAAAGAGTTGAGTGAACTTTACATGGTTGAATATATTGGAACACGATTCAATTATTCTAATGTTATTATAAGATTCAATCCAGGACACAGATATAATGCTCTTTTCTACCTAACAACGTAATAATTTTTAAATGTAAGTAAACAGAACTAGCAGCCTCAACCAACTCAGAATATAAATATTCCACCTGTCCTATTTCGTACATTAAGCAGAAGATCAAGCACACAACTACACTCAAGTGGAATACATACTGGAACTCTGGTGTTAAAGGCTCTGTGACCAAGAAATTATTCTTTCCCAATGTATAAGACAGACTGTGTTGCAGTCAGTTCTCAACCGACATCTTTTACACTCAATTTATGACCGGCCATGGAAAATTCGGTTCCTACTTTGAAAGATTTAGGATCAAAAGTGCAGAAGAATCTCTGTGCATATGCAAAGAGAATCAGACTGTTGAACATTTGATTTTTCACTGTCCAGTGTTCGAAAGGAAAAGACACTTTTTAAGATATCATATCTCGGACTGCAATTTAAATTACTGCACACCCCTTTACCATTTTCTTAGAAAAAAATGTTGTTACAAACAATTCACAGAGTTTATGCACCACATCCACGCAAGACTGTAGCTATTAATTGTATATAAATTAATGATGTTATAAAATCCTAATGCACTATGTAAAACAAGGTGTCTATCTTTGGGACATAATAATAGTAATAACAACAATAACTATGTTTGTATTATAGATTTTACTATTGTTGAGTATTTGATGACAGGTATATAGTTTGTAACCATAAGTAATTTTGTTTTTATTTTTTTTTTTTACTATCGCAAACCAACTATATAATAGGTGTTTTATTTGTAACTACGCCAATTCTGTGCATTATCTCATTAATATTGCTTAAAATTATGTATAAAATCACAAATTAATGTAATAATTTTGCAATTTCTCTACACCTTCGTTTATAATTTCTAATTTTATTTCATTTTGTTTTAACTGAAAGTAATTATTGCATGACGTATTTAGTATTGTTTACTGTCTCTTAATTAGTGTATTTATATTGTAACTATGATTCACACCTACTATTAATTCTTTAAAATTGTGTATTATCACTACATAATGTATTTCACATGTAACAAACTACAACCCTAATATACCAAAGGTAAAATAGGGTTTCAATATTTGGATAACAATAATAATAAGTAAACAGAACTTGTAATTATTTTTAAATGTAAGTAAACCTATTTAGAATATTACAAGTTTTAACAAACTTCACAGTTGATGTGATACAATCCTTCTATAGTAAGTTGCCATTGCAAGTTATTGTTACACTCCAACATTCCAAACAACAATGGTGATGATTATAGGGATAGAATTTTTATGCACTAAAAGATATAATAAGAAAACAGAATGTCAGCGCTAGTTGTGCATAGAAATCATAGACGTAAACAAATGTCACATTGGTATTAAATCCTTGTTTCTCTTTCCGTTTCAGAATATATAAATAAAAGTTTTGATACCCGTTTTGAAGTCAGACGGTTCCCTTTCAGGGTGGGAGTTGCTCTCCTGCCTTGGAGAACATTAATAACGATATTAAAACAGTAGTAGATAAACCTCCCGTCTGTCTCACGTTCGCACAAGTTGAATTTTGAATTTGGTGCTGCATATTAAAGAGTTTGAATTCGAATTCCAGTCCAGCCAATTAGAACAAACTGTCCATCTTCAGTGGCGCCATCTCTCGGGAATTATCGGAGTTGTCTACTGTGAATTTTGTTGTTGTTAATAATAATAATAATAATAATAATAATAATTATTATTATTATTATTATTATTATTATTATTTTTATTATTATACAAAAAATCGATAATTTATGAGAAAACAGATATATTATACAATATATTTAATCAAAATTTCGATATCGATATATCGCTATATCGAAATGAAAATATCGGTATTTTGTAAAAACCGATATATCGTTCTCATCTCTAGCTGAGGCGCTTCCCTGCCGATCCGAAGTTCCGCTCTGGCGTGGGTTCGATTCCCGTTTGGGCTGATTACCTGTTTGGATTTTTCCGAGGTTTTCTCCAACCATAAGGCGAATGTCAGGTAATATATGGCGGATCCTCGGCTTCATCTCGCCAAATATCATCTCGTTATCATCAATATCATCGACGCTAAATAAACTAGTAGTTGATACAGTGTCGTTAAATAACACTAATAGTACATTATGTAACGAGCCTATAATGATAGTAGTTAAGAAGCGAGCATGGATGTTTATGAAACGAGCGCAAGCGAGTTTCATAATTTTCATACGAGCTTCTTAATTACCATTATAGGCGAGTTTCATACGACTTTTTATGCTCGACAATATTTCTAACTTTAAATTATTCAGATGTATATATTTTATTTGTATCTGACAAGATCGGAAGTGACCTTGTTCTAGGTCGTGAATTGTGAGATGTGCGCAGACGCGAAAGTATTGAATTTTTCCGAGGAACAATAATGTCATTGACCTTGATTAATCCCGTTAAACTTGATATAACCTTGATTATTAAATTCGACATTGAAAAATGAGATGACAAATTGAATTTATTTTAATATTATTTACAATTAACGCTAATTATTATAGTAACAGACCATAACTTTCTGCGACAATGTTGGATTTCTAGCCTCCGTGACTTTTCGCTAATTCTCTTTCGATTGCATATCCGTGAATAATCGATACTTGCGGTTTTATAACGGTACAAAGCTGATTTGTCATTGGCTGAACACCTGTAAGCTGAGTTGTCATTGGCTGAACACCTGTACTTTAATGAGTAGGTGTACTTTAATGACATGCATTAAAGGACTGCAACCAGGTGTATAATTACTACATTTCGGCATGGTCGAGTATAAAAATTGTTAAAGTTGTTTCGTGGACTTCAGACTTGAGACAAATAAGTAGGCTTGTATGTGATGTTGGGGATCAATTACAAATGTTGACAGCGGAATGGTACATAGGCCGAGGACGCGGGCTAGTACGAGGACATCGACTTGGTTCTGTGATCGATTACAGAGATTACAAGGTGAACATAAACAAATCTGAGCAATGACTAAAAATGACTTTGGCAATGTTGAAAAAGATATTAAGCAATAGATGTTCAGGAATGGATTTCGAAGAGTTGATGTAATTCATGTAAGTTAAGTGAACAATTTCTTCTAATTGATTTATGTAATTCCATCGCATACTGTAAATTGTGAGCGAGGATTTAGTTGCGTGAATCTTGTAAAAACTGGAATTAGAAACCGCATTTCAGTAAAAAGAGTTAGCACTTTGCTAACAATAAATCTTGAAAGGCATACTCGTAAAGATTTTCAATATTTAGAGTGCCTATAAAACAACATATTTTAATGTGATGTAAATTAAGCAGTAATTGATTGTAAACACATCTTACTGGCTCAAATTTTACCAATAATAAATCAAAATTACCAAATCAAACTCCCATAAATTTACAAAAATTATTACTGCGAATGAATAATAAATTAAATAATCATTGAGACAAAAATGACGCAAACCATCCATTTCATTTAGTTGATCAAAGTCCATGACCATTAACAGGATTTATTGGAGCAATAGTAACAATAACAGGTATAATTAAATGATTTCACCAATGTAATCAAGAATTATTAATAATTGGTATAACTATTATATTACTAACAATAATTCAGTGATGACGAGATATTGTACGAGAAGGTACTTATCTTACAATTTCTCGTCATCGTAATGATTTACTTACATAAGTATATCTACAGTGTGGTAAGATGGACTGAAAGTAATAAAACTCCAAGAAACAAATTACATAGCTTTTTGTTTCTGCATGCTTTATTAATTTTATCTTTCTGCACAATGATTTAGCCTATAACATTGCACAAGATTTTCGCAATTTCCACAAATATATTTTTTTTCATTTGTGCATGTTCACAACAATGATTTATTTTCTAGCTTAAACCCTGCATTAGATATGTGTTTTTAAACAAATGAAACTCGTATCTTGCGTAATTGGCCATATGTATTTTAATTACTAAGCCTTGACTAACCACAAGGTTAATTGTATTGTGAGATGGATCTCTTCTATCGGGAAAGAATCCAGAAAACATATCTCTTAACTCTTAAAAAAAAAAAAAAAAATCCTGCGTAGTAGAGAGCAATGAATGAAAATGTTTTCTTCTGTAGTATAATAATTCATTATCATCAAAGAGAATAACATTCATTTTGGCAATAATCAGTAGATACTCTTTTATTT
>NC_091122.1:171041954-171116954 GCF_040183065.1 Periplaneta americana | reverse complement strand
GTGTGCAACCATAAAGAATTCAATGTTATTCCCAGTTCACTGTTGAAGTAAGATCAGAGGTCAAATTAAGAAAAAATAATAAAAAGGTTGTTTTTATCCCAGATAATTATTCGGAATTTTCTGCGTAATTTGGTCCATACTTTATTCAAAAATTCTCATTGTAAGTGATTTTAATTATGAAACACGTTTTATGTGTCAAACTATTTTTTTTTTTCGTGTCGCATTATTGCATAAAAATATAAATATCTCTGAAAATATTTGGTATAGAAGGATATGATTTCATGAGTTTTGTAGTTGAATGTCTGTTTCATAAGTTGGCTGTACTGTTTATGACTTTAATGGCTGAATTTGTTGTAATTTTTTAAAACAATTCCAGCGTTATGTATTTTTGAAAATGTATTTCTAGTGTTGTGGCTCATTTTCTCGGAAGTTAAAAATTCAGAACATAGACCTGGTACCTTTTTCGCAGAAACTAAGATAAGTTGCTATGATTTTTTGTTTATTTATTTAGTAGTTTATTTGCTAATTATTTATTTAGTTATTTATTTAATTATTTATTTTGTTATTTGTGTATATGTTTATTTATTTAAGACTGTGGATCGGCGAAAATACGCAAAAAAAGTTATATATCGATATCCTTCCTTCCTTCCCATACAGGTATACCACACACATTTTTCTCCTACATAACTACACGAAATATGAACTGAATGAAAAGTAAAATTAGTTAGAATTTATAAAACAGTTATATTACCGGTTCTCTTTTATGGTTGTGAAACTTGGACTCTCACTTTGAGAGAAGAACAGAGATTAAGGGTGTTTGAGAATAAGGTGCTTAGAAAAATATTTGGGGCTAAGAGGAACGAAGTTACAGGAGAATGGAGAAAGTTACACAACATAGAACTGCACGCATTGTATTCTTCACCTGACATAATTAGGAACAGTAGTTGATACAGCGTTTGAAATGGGCATGGCATGTAGCACGTATGGGCGAATCCAGAAATGCATATAGAATGTTAGTTGGGAGATCGGAGGGAAAAGGACCTTTGGGGAGGCCGAGATGTAGATGGGAGAATAATATTAAATTGGATTTGAGGGAAGTGGGATATGAGGATAGAGACTGGATTAATCTTGTACAGGATAGGGCGGGCTTATGCGAGGGCGGCAATGAACCTCCGGGTTCCTTAAAAGCCATTTGTAAGTAAGTAATTATATTTCTCGAATGGCAAATACATCAATGTTTCACATTATAAATTAATACAGTTACAGTCAGTGAAATTGTTAAAATCCGTATATAATTTGAATTATTATAAATAGCTACGCATAAAATATTCATGATTGCAATGCATTTTGCAAAAATGTATTTTTTTCCGAGAGTTTTATGCTTGTGACACCGGGAAGGAAAAATGACTTCACATCTGAACAAGACTCTCCTGTGAATATCAAATGCATTGACAGCTTTGCCCAGAGAGTTCAAAGTACAATAGGTATATTTTTTTGAAAACTGACAAACGAGATTTATGTGTTTTAGAAGGACGCAACTGGCACTAAAACATGTCCTATAAAGGGATTGATTCTGAGCTATAAGGACTTATTTATAGATTCTTTAACCCTTTAACGATTCTACGAGCTTTCTAATGTAGAGTTTAAGAACGTCCACTAACGTGAATCATTCACTGAAGAATGATCAGGCCCGTTAGCCACCAGTACTAAAGACCTCCAGAATATACATGATGATCCATTTGGGTATGGATAAAATAAAAAAAACCGTAAAACATTTGCTACTGAACTTTATTTGTTGAAACTTTGTGCATAAAACATTGAAAGTTGGGAGATTCCTCAGAGCTCAACATGACCCCCATTGTGTACACTGCACAACTCATAACGGTGATGCAATTCAGCCATGTCCGTTGCAACATAAGAGGGGTGATTTATTGAAAAGCTTGAGTAATTTTTACTCTCAGATCATCAATGTTCTTGGGTTTCTGTGAATAGACAATGTCTTCAACAAAACCCCACACGAAATCGGGTGTTATTTCACTACTATACAAGAGGACGGGTGTGGCTATTGTTTTATAAAATTTCATTCTTGTTTTTTTTTTCTCGGTTTATTTTTTCAGTGTTCTATGTATCGTTCCAAAAATCATCTGAAATTTATTCAACTTACTCAACTTTGTTTGTTTGTCTTTCTTACTTTCATTACGTATATTTATTTCACATCCTAAAGGCCACCGCCGTAGCTCAGACGGCTAAGGCACTTGCCTGTTGATCCGGAGATGCGATCGGGCGCGGGTTCGATTCCCGCTTGGGCTGATTACCTGGTTGGGATTTTTGCGAGGTTTTCCCAACCATAAGGCAAATATCAGGTAATCTATGGCAAATCCTCGGCCTCATCTGGCTATCAAAAATCCCATCGACGGTAAATAACCTCGTAGTTGATACAGCGTCGTTAAATAACCAAGTAAAATAAAAAAGAAATTAACATTCTAAATAACTAAAGTTTGAAACTTGTTCTAGAGGTTTATCTTCCAAAATTATTTTGTGCGAGATCGTGCGTATTTGCTTGGTTTCCGCACAAAACCAATCCGCGAAAAGTCTAAAATTCCACATTCAGTATTCCCAACCTAACACACATAACAATATCCCTCTTCTTACCGCTTAAGTGACATATTGATTTTTACTGCTTTAGGCTTTTAACATATTATTTTTAGAGACGTTCAATATAGTAATAATTATAAATCGGAAACTTACCACTGCAATTTCACCTAAATTGCACTGTTAATTATTGTTTTTAAATATTTGCAAAAATTAAGTAAACTCTACAACTCCACTAAACTTACTGCATTCGTGATGCAAGTAACATTAAGGAAGCCGTAAAAAAATCAACAAGATTCCACACTCATCATAGACTGGAGGAAAAAAAGACAGACGTATATCACGGCCTGCTGGAGTATAGTAAACACAGAAAACATTTCAAGCAACAATGTTGAAGATAGATATTTTTGTTTTGCAAATTTACCGTCATTGAACAGAAACCAAGATGGAGATTTCATTGCAGCTAATTAGAAATTCCTCTTTCAGGTACGTATGTAATAAACAATCTTCGCACAAAATAATGTACGATACACGAGCGGTATGTTTTCTTTCAATTCTCAGAAATTAAAAAAACTCAACTACGTTTCGCCTTTTCAAACTTTTCCTCGAACATGAAAACTTCAACATAACCGCTCTTGTAACGCATATTACTATTTGATCTAACAGCTGATTTCCTCCAGAATGCCCATACTTTGGTTTTTACTTTTGATATTTTAAAATTGTATTCGGAACGAATATTCATCTTATAAAGTAATATTAACGGCAAAAGTTGAAAAGGAAAGGCAATGAGAAGATGTTTAGGGAAAGTATAAGCGACTAGGTGAAAGGCTGCAAATTAAAATAAGTGAAATTAAGGGGGAAAGAGAATGGTTATGTATGAGATCCAAGGAGCGGGCGGTAATTTATAAGCGTATAAAGAGAGCGGGAGAGAACATAACATTTGTTTTTAAATATAGAAGAGAATTGCAATTTAAATGTTAATTTTATGGCGAACTAGATTAACACTTTCTAATACAAACTTCCTGCCTTGCGACTGGCCATTTGACCCTCTTACGCTAATTGAATGAGCTCATTTGACAACACAGCATTATCCCCCTCCGTCCTTAAACCAGCCCTTCTCCGTCTCTGTTTCTCCCCCCCCTTTCTCTGCCTTCATGACTTCGCACTGTTTTCAACCTATACTTCCGGATGGATTAAACATTTAAAATACGAATATCTTTATTTTTGAGTTGTTATTGCACAATAAGTAAAAGTGCTAGAAATTCTCACCAGAGACTCGACGAAGTTATCTTCCTTCTTGCTTCTCAATACAGTCAATTCCGGATATAGTGAACCTCTTCGGACTTGCATATTTCGTTCACTATATCCGAGGTTCACTAAATCCGAATTGCCTTTCCCCTAACCTTAAATGACAGCAATGAATGAAATTGTGAAATACACAGTAATTAAAATATTTTTGTGGAATGGATTACACAATATACTGTATACTGTTACTCACAGTTGATTTACTTAAACTATGCTGTCGACCCACGTCCGCTTGGGAAAGACCACGTTCAGTGTCACTTATAATATTCGCCTTATCTTCCAAAGAAAACACTTTACGCTTCGGCACTTTTATACAGTACATTCACTGTTGGAACACAAGATCAGGAGGAAATGACAAACGCTGTTACGGTATGACTGTGTACTCAGCCTTGGAATTTCCCAGGTCACTTAATGGAAACTGTGGTATAAGATGTGTAAATACATGTTGAGTATTATTGATTCAACCAAATAATATAAAACTAATTCATAGTAGTAATGCTAGTGATAGTGTTAATGTTATATGGCTTGTTCTGGTGAAAACATATGGAAACAGACCTAGAGAGAGGGTTTATGGAGTTTGAAAGCCATCGAAATCTTACCTTCATTTATGCTCTGGATATAATATCCTTCCCCTTTTAATAACAGAAGGCAATTTCATTCTCCGTCGTTTTGGTGCTATCAGTCATAATGGAAATGTTTCTGAGACCCTTTGACGTTGGAGGATTTGAAATAACAGTAGAGTAGAGTGTCTTAAGAACAGAATGTCAACCCTTCGACTGTGGAGTGAGGCAAGGTCGTCACGCGTTGCCTGGATTTACAGTACAGCTCATTGTCTTGGAATCACTAATCCCACCTTTGTCCTTTGACTAAAGGAGTAGGAAACTTAGAATGTTGTTCTCAACACATTCTTTCAGTTTTATACAAGAAGATCCTCACCTGTGGAGTAACGGTCAGCGCGTCTGGCTGCGAAACCAGGTGGTCCGGGTTCGAATCCCGGGGCAAGTTACCTGGTTGAGGTTTTTTCCGGGGTTTTCCCTCAACCCAATACGAGCAAATGCTGGGTAACTTTCGGTGCTGGACCCCGGACTCATTTCACCGGCATTATCACATTCATATTATTCAGACGCTAAATAACCTAGATGTTGATACAGCGTCGTAAAATAACCCAATAAAAATACAAGAAGGTCTGATTTCAAACAAGAATTTGTCAGGATACAAGGTTCACTATAACCGAAGCGAGGGTTCACTATAATCGGATATATTAATGTACTTTTGAATGTATATGAGTCGGGACCAACGATTTAGGTTCACTATAGCCGAATGTTCACTATAACAGAGTTCACTATATCGAGAGTTAACTGTATTTGAACGTATGATCCACGAAAGTCTCAAGAGATTCGCCTATTTGCCAGGTATTCCATAACCATATCCGCTTGCTTTGAAGGAAAAGTCAACAAGCCGATTCCATGAAGGTGTTTATTAAGGCAATCGTGACCAGCATCCAATCTAAACATGGCCATAGTGGATTTTCGAGGTAGATCAGAAATTAATTATAAATTTTTCAATGAAATTTTTCCGTCTTGAATTTTAGTGTATCACTACTGAATTGCTATGATAGTTGGAGTTAATCTTCTCCTTTTTATAGGTCGTTTAATAGATTCACATTGAAATATTTATGTTGTTTTTAAGTTTATTTTAGTTCCTTTTTTGGCTAGGGTGACCAGACGTCCTCTTTCGTCCGGATAAGTCCTCCTTTTTAGGCCTTTGTCCGGGGTCCGAGCGGATTTTTAAAAAATCAAGAAATGTCCTCCTCTTCGTAACTTGTATGCCTTACTTACTTACTTACTTACTTACTGGCTTTTAAGGTATCCGGAGGTTCATTCCCGCCCTCACAAAAAGCCCGCCATCGGTCCCTATCCTGAGCAAAATCAATCCAGTCTCTATCATCATATAGCCTACCACCTCTCTCAAATCCATTTTAATATTATCTTCCCATCTACGTCTCGGCCTCCCTAAAGGTCTTTTTCCCTCCGGCCTCCCAACTAACATTCTATATGCATTTCTGGATTCGCCCATACGTGCTACATGCCCTGCCCATCTCAAACGTCTGGATTTAATGTTCCTAATTATGTCAGGTGAAGAATACAATGCGCGCAGTTCTGTGTTATGTAACTTTCTCCATTCTCCTGTAACTTCATCCCTCTTGGCCCCAAATATTTTCCTAAGAACCTTATTCTCAAAAACCCTCAATCTCTGTTCCTCTCTCAAAGTGAGAGACCAAGTTTCACAACCATATAGAACAACTGGTAATATAACTGTTTTATAAATTCTAACTTTCAGATTTTTCGACAGCAGACTGGATGATAAAAGTTTCTCAACCGAATAATAACAGGCATTTCCCATATTTATTCTGTGTTTAATTTCCTCCCGAGTATCATTTATATTTGTTACTGTTGCTCCCAGATATTTGAACTTCTCCACCTCTTCAAAAGATAAATTTCCAATTTTTATATTTCCATTTCGTACAATATTCTCGTTACGAGACATAATCATATACTTTGTCTTTTCGGGATTTACTTCCAAACCTATCTCTTTACTTGCTTCCAGTAAAATTCCCGTGTTTTCCCTAATCGTTTTTGGATTTTCTCCTAACATATTCACGTCATCTGCATAGACAAGCAGCTGATGTAACCCGTTCAATTCCAAACCCTCCCTGTTATCCTGGACTTTCCTAATGTCATATTCTAGAGCAAAGTTAAAAAGTAAAGGTGATGGTGCATCTCCTTGCTTTAGCCCACAGTGAATTGGAAACGCATCTGACAGAAACTGACCTATACGAACTCTGCTGTACGTTTCACCGAGACACATTTTAATTAATCGAACTAGTTTCTTGGGAATACCAAATTCAATAAGAATATCATATAACATTTAACTCTTAACCGAGTCATATGCCTTTTTGAAATCTGTGAATAACTGATGCACTGTACCCTTATACTCCCATTTTTTCTCCATTATCTGTCGAATACAAAATATCTGGTCAATAGTTGATCTATTACGCCTAAAACCACATTGATGATCCCCAATAATTTCATCTGCATATGAATAACTTGTATGCCTGGTATTTGGAAAATATCTTATTTGATGTCTTTTTCAAGTAATTTGCCTGTAGGAGGCAGCAGCATCGACGGAATATAGGGTAAAGTTACCTAATTCCGTGATACTTTTTTTTCACTGAATGTCACGGGATTGGGTATCTTGCTAGGAAGTTCACCGATGTCTCAAAAGTAAGTGAAAGATGAATTCTTTCGAGAAAGATGTGTGGCGCTATGATCGAACGGCAAATCTTTGACTGACATTCAATTTTAAAAAAAGTATCACGGGATTAGGGTTATCGTGGAAATAGGCAACTTTACCCTATTGTTTGCCAATAAATGATCATAACTCTCTTTGCTCTTTGTTATGGTCGTTGCTCACAGATAGCTAGTAAATCGAGAGATCGAGGTGCGGATGTAAATCTAAATAGCTATTTTATGTTCTCTTTAATAATTATTATAATTCTGTTGACTTTCATATGTAGCTAACTGTAAAATCATTATTATTAAATTTTTGTAATTATTTTGTAATAAAATAGATATCAACACTTCTAAGCATGATATAAGCCTAAATCTGTACTGTAAATATTTTGTAATGATATCATTTAAAGTTTAATATAGACCTAAGCCTAAATCTAAGTACATATTTTCTATCCTCTTCTTTCGAAGCATTTTGGAGCTTTGTGTCCTCTCTTTTTATCGATTTGAATCTGGTCACCCTATTCTTGGCTAACATGTCAGCTTTCTCATTACTGTTCAGCCCACAGTGGCGGGAATCCATTGGAAATTTACATTATTATTTAAATTTTGAATTTATTTTACCATGCAATGGATTTCATTCCATTTTTAATTTATTTTTAGCATATCGTCGTTGATTTTATGGAACCTCCTATGTTACAGTACATAGCATAATTTTTCAGGAGGAAGAAAAAATTAATTAAACATCAATCGACCTACAGTCATCCTCGATGATGTCATCATAATTACCAAAATTTTCTATCGAATTATCTAATATTCTTCTGTAGGCCTATTGATACTTAATTACTTTTTCCTTCCTCCTGAAAAAAATTATTCTCTGTATTGTCATATAGGACGTTTCATAAAAAACCAACGAAGATATATTTCTTGTATTCAAAGGTTACCTAGGAAATAATTTGGGATTTTAGTATCATTGATGAGATGAATTACAATACAATGGGCCGCGAAAGTCATGGTGGGGTTTCAGAGCATTATATTTTTGAATGGATAGAGGTAGAACTGTAATATTGGTGTCAGATGAAAATAAAATTCTCAAAGGTTTTCATTTCTAAAGACACATTCATAACGAAAATTAAACATAACGTAAGCGTTAACTTAAAAATGTAAATGTTACGGTAAAATCAAGAACATTCACGTTGGGAACATAAACATAACCGCAAAGATACTTGGTAACCATGGAAACATAACAACGAAGTCATTTCCTCATATTCTGTCGTATACTTCAGCGCTCCACGATTGTGTACTGTTTGCAAATTACGTAAGCATAAGCATGAAAGTGTGGAGTTTGCAAACTTTCATATTAACGACTAACGGTAATGTTAATGTCAATGTTTATGTGAATCATTGTGAATGATCCCATTTGATAACCTGGCCGCAAACTTCTGTGTTTATGTTACGGTTATGTTTAATTTTCATTGTGAATGGGCCTAGAGTTTGAGGCACTGAAGAAAAAGAAAAAAAAATGCAATAATTTTCATTGTTGCAATGAATTATACAAGATGCTTGTTAAACTTATGTAATAGGTTTGTTTGTACAGCAATATCCGACAGTTTACAACTGTCCTGAGCATGCGCACATCTACGTTTCTGCTCGTAAATTTTAAGTGCGCATGCTCATGACAATTGCAAACTGTCGGGAACTGCTGTACGAACAAACCTATTGATTACACACTTTTATGACTTAAGATCTGGTAAATTTATTATTTAAACAACTTCCGTGTGTTAATTGAAACTATGATTGCGATTTACCTTAGTTAACTAGCTTCGGCTTGACTTGTTGCTATTTTGGGATAATATAATGCTAGTCAGGTACAGTACTAGTATCTGAAGATGGCTACAAATGAAGCCGAAACTAATAATTAACTACTGTTGTGGCTTAGGGATTAGCGAGTTTAACTCCGAACCCAGTGGTCCCGGGTTCGATCCCCGGTCGTTACGAGATGCCTGGGTGAGGTTTTTTCGGGGTTTTCCCCTCACTCCTATGGATGAATATCAGGTAACTTTATCAGGCGATTGGAACCCCACTCAACTTCGTCACTTCCTTTCCTCCCCTATCCTCCTTTCATTCATCATTCCGTTACTTCTTCGCTCTGCAGGCGGCCCTCCGAAGCTGCTGGCTCTCTCGACCAGCATCGTTGGATTGTATTCATGCGATGATGGATAGCTTCTGCAACGGAACCCGGGGCAGATCTTCACGGAGGAGGAATTCCGCCTAGGACCGTTAAGGGAACCTTGTGGGAGTTGCCGAAGCAGGGGTGGTACATGGACTCTGTTGGCTGTAGGGATCGGTCGTTAAGGGGGTCAAGTGGTTAGGTCGGTGCGCGTAAAGAATGGGTGGGCACGCAACTCATCTCATGTCGGGTGGTGTACAATAAACCTCAGATCGTAATGCGTGGGATGGTCCCTCCCTCCCTCCCTCACTCACTCCCTCCCTCCCTCCCTTCTAACAAGTAAAAAAAATACACACATTAGAAATTGAAAACAAATCCATAAATTTTCTAGACATCACAATAACAAAAGTACACAACAAACACACATTCAAAGTATACAGAAAATCCACAACAACAATAACAACAACACACATACACAACACATCCAACCACCCCACACAACACAAACGAGCTGCATTCCGAACAATGGTACACAGACTACTCAACATACCAATGAACCAACAGGATTACAACGAAGAACTAAACACAATCAAATACATAGCACAAGTAAACGGATACAACCCTAACATAATACGGAAGACAAAACATAATCACAAAAAACATAAGAATACAACACAAACACAAGAACACAAAAAATACATCACACTAACATACGAAAACAAAAAAACACACAAAATTGCAACCTCATTAAAGAAATTAAATTACAACATCGCATACAGAACAAATAATACTCTACAAAAACATCTCAACATACAAACAACACAAACAAACAAATACAACCACACAGGCGTATACAAACTCAAATGTAACACCTGCAACAACTTCTACATAGGACAGACAGGCAGATCATTTCAAACACGTTACAAAGAACACATCACAGCCATAACAAAATTACAAAACACTTCCACATATGCAGAACACATCACAAATGCTAACCACACCCACAGAGACATCAACACAGACATGGAAATACTACACATCCAACCAAAAAGCCAGAAACTAAACACACTAGAACAATATGAAATATACAGACACACGAAAACACACCCCAACGAAATTCTCAACACACAACTCAACTTCAAAACACACACACTCTTTGACTCTACACTATACCACACGAACGCACCCTCACAGAAAACCGAACAAGAGGCGCCAAGACCAACAACGATCAGTGCTGAAGATGACCCATAAATAGGTCGAAACATGTAAACGAGGTACGTTGAAGTTTAACACAGGAAAGTCTTATCATACATATTCCGAAGTGATACAGTGTTAGAAGTTGTGTAATCAAGATGTAAAAAAAAAACTAAGATAAATTACCACTACAGTTTCATATTACCACAGGAAACTTGTTTCTATAACAAATTTACTAACTCTAAAAATTAAACTTTATTAATTTGATCAATAATATGAAAACAAAATTATAAAAAAATCAAATGTGTAGGATAATCAACAGGTTTTGACAAACAGTGGTTTAAAATATTTACCCAACTAAACATAAGACGGCTGATTAACATCATTAATGTAAAGTGATGAGAACAAGGAGCAGCAAAAATATAAATGTCATTTTAACCACTTCCTTGTCTGTTCCATAAACCCTGACTGATCCTAACTTAAAGGCCGGATGGTATTGATACTGTGTGATATTGATCTTAGTGCTTTATTGAAATAGCCGCCCAACCCTTTCGTCTAACACTGCGAATGAAATTTCTGAAATGTTTCACCTCTGACACAGGTCCCGTCCCAAACTAGGGGACTAAGGTCATTCCGACGCTCGTGCATGCGACACTTCCCAGCTAACTTTTGGACTGGCATTGATTTTATGCTACAATAATGTGGATTAAGGTCATGGAGCTGGAGTGACAGGGCATTAAAATATTACAGCAACACCGTTGCGGTGCGGCGTACAGTAAACCCAAGGCGGAATATAACGAGCTGGAATTTCTGCCGTTTATAAGAGGAAAAACAGTGCGCGTTATAAAATTAACAATATTTTCGTTTCTATTTCGCCATTATTCCCTCGTAATTATAACTGCTGGTTATTTTAAGGAATCTTCTCATCATTTGCCAGCTGTCACAAATTAGAAAAAAATACTTTAAGCACAGAAATGTAATTACAAGTCCATGGAACAATTGATTTTGTTTTGTAAAAAGAAACTGGTACACTGGCGTTCAGAGATACCCGGCCCCTACTAATCGATATTGATCGATAACACATGGTTGCAAAATTACATTTTTATTTAAGGCTTTTAAGGGGTTAGATACAGCTTACAGCAATAAAATTTTGGAAATATTCAACATTTTTTTCCTCCATTACTGTGTCTTATGCAATAATGAGAATTAGTATGTGTAGAACACTGTCATTTTGAATAATTTCAAGGGAAAAATTGTTCCGGGGCAGGGTATCGATCCCAGGACCCCTGGTTGAACGTACCAGGGAACTCCACCCGACACCGTCTCAACTTTTCCCTTTATATCCACACAACTCGCGTGGGCTGACGAAACGCCAGACACACACATCGAGTGCACACAATCTCTATGTGACTTGAAATTGTGTTTTTCCCTTGAAATTATTCAAATCTGCTTTACAGGGAGCTTTACCTGAAAGACTAGATTTGCATAATATATACGTCACTCTGTTCGTTAACAGAAAACCACAATTTCAAGTCACACAGAGATTGTGTGCATTCGATGTGGGTCTCTGGCGTTTCGTCAGCCCACGCGAGTTGTGTGGATATAAAGGGAAAAGTTGAGACGGTGTCGGGTGGAGTTCCCGGGTAGCTCAGTGGTAGAGCGCTGGTACGTTCAACCAGAGGTCCCGGGATCGATACCCGGCCCCGGAACAATTTTTCCCTTGAAATTATTCAAATCTGCTTTACAGGGAGCTTTACCTGAAAGACTAGATTTGCACTGTCATTTTGTTATATGAAAGAGAAATTTACTATTAATTTTTTTTTAATTCAGTTCACTGTGCAGTGATGAAGCGTTTCCCACTTAACTCAAAAACTATGTAACATTCTGTGATGAAATTTTTTGTGTGTATGTATGCATGTCATGTCTATAATATAATGCAAGATCACTTCTATACCTTTGATAGATTGTCCGATAAAAATAAATTCATTTTAAAAATTGGTTAAATATCAGTAACTGAATTACAACCACAAGAAGTAGTTATTAAAAACATATACATTATGAATATACATTATATGGAAGGGAAATACCACATATCCGTTTGTCGCTAGGAAGTAATTGGCTTGGTCTTTAGTGCAAGTGGCACTATCTCCAGATTTTGTATCAATTTCTTTCATCATTTCAGTGGGTACCTAGTCATTGTGGTATACCTGGAAAAGAGAAAGTCGATACTATTGCAAAATAGGCAACATATTTGCAACCAAGACCTCTTCAAATGATATCTCTATCCAGTGCTTTTGCTTCAGTAAAATCTCATTTTATAAACCTATAGATCAATTGGCTCTCTTCTGACAAAGGAAAAATTTTACAGTTCGTACAAAAGAAAGCAAATGACCTGGACATGTACAAAAACTTGCCCAGACATGTTCAAACATTTTTAA
This sequence comes from Periplaneta americana, assembly GCF_040183065.1. NCBI lineage: Eukaryota > Metazoa > Arthropoda > Insecta > Blattodea > Blattidae > Periplaneta > Periplaneta americana. The sequence goes on along the minus strand of NC_091122.1, from coordinate 171,103,965 downwards.
CAAGAGCCAGAACAGGTCACATTGTCACTCAGTTCTACCTACACCGATTTAACCTTTCTGATAATCCTATTTGTCTGAGGTGTAATAATCATGATGAAGATCTGAAACACATTCTTCTATACTGTCCATCCATAAACCACAAAAGAAGCAACTTAAAATCATCGGTACCAGTTGCAGAAGACACATCCCTGCAGTATATATTGACTACACCCCAACTCTGACTACTAGCAACAGGCATCTATAATGAACACCGAACAAAATACCCCTCATTTCTCAAAAAACTAAATAGACTACAGTGGAATATATTGGATTTTATGTTATCAGCAAACAGCTGGATACATTAAGATTGATTGATTTCATCGCTTCCATATTGATCTTTTTGAACTTCAAGATATTGCCATTAATGTTTTAAGACATCCCTTGTTAATTATATATAACCATCTGTACAGTACTATATATCAAAAAATAAATTATTCCTGTCAAGAATAGCTGCCCCGAACAAAAAAATAAAATAAAATAAGAATAAAATATTGTTGATCTACAATTAATTTAGGTACTGTTACCGCTCGGTACCCCTTTTTCAAGGGCAGCTATACTTTTTGGATTCTTCTCTCTTTTATAATTAGATGGCGAAGATAATTGTCAGTGTAGCCAATAGTATATACATATATTCACATTGTAAAATTCAAAATTTAATTCCCCTCTAATGATTATAAAAAGAAACACTAGATTTAGCGGGAAACCGCCGACAATGTCTTAATGATATTGATAATAATTCATACTTAATCTACAAGAGAATACTACTACTAAACTTTCCATTTCTGTGGACAATGACATACAATTCCCATGGAAATGTTGGACACATAGGTTACAGTAGGCCTTCATATGTTTTACGTCACAGTCTAGTATATACGGTCACGAAGCTTGAGTTGATGAGGGTACTAGGAACAAATCTGTCAAAAAATCTTAAAGTTAGAATTTATAAAACAGTTATATTACCGGTTCTTCTGTATGGCTGTGAAACTTGGACTCTCACTTTGAGAGAGGAACAGAGATTAAGGGTGTTTGAGAATAAGGTGCTTAGGAAAATATTTTGGGCTAAGAGGGATGAAGTTACGGGAGAATGGAGAAAGTTAGACAACGCAGAGCTGCACGCATTGTATGCTTCACCTGACATAATTAGGAACATTAAATTCAGACGTTTGAGATGGGCAGGACATGTAGCACGTATGGGCGAATCCAGAAATGCATATAGAGTGTAAGTTGGGAGTCCGGAGGGAAAAAGATCTTAGGGGAGGCCGAGATGTAGGTGGGAAGATAATATTAAAATAGATTTGAGGGAGGTTGGATATGATGGTAGAGACTGGATTAATCTTGCTCAGGATAGGGACCAATGGCGGGCTTATGTGAGGGCGGCAATGAACCTCCGGGTTCCTTAAAAGCCATAAGTAAGTAAGTACTAGGAACAATAGACTATACCGGTACTGTTTCACATTGTATGTGATGAGGCGATAGTGCGTTATATGGCAGTAAAAATGTTCAATTGCCTCCCTATCGATATAAAAAATGAAACTCAGAACATATGATTATTTAAGGCCAAATTAAAGAAGTACTTAATTTCTCACGCCTTCTATTCTGTAGGTGAATTCACGACATTCAAGAACACTTCATGAAATTGATACTAAAACTATGTGTTGTACTAGTAGACTATATTGTAAATCTCGTCTGTATATATTTGATCTATACTGTGACTATAAATTAAGACTTTATAATACCGTAGTATTAAGTTTTTTGACTTGTTCCATATCCTAGCTGTAAAGCAATGTATGAATACCATGGAATGTTAATAAATACAATACAATCCTAGTGGTTAGCAACTGCGTAACAACAGACACAATCGTGCCCGTACAGCAATTGCCAACCTGCTAAGAAACAGAGGATGGGAAGTACATGAGGAGATTCATTGTGTGTCTGAAGATGATTCTCATAGAAGAGTCGATATAATTGTCATCAATAGAAGAACCCAAGAAGCGATGGTCTTAGACCCTACGATTTGCTTTGAACGAGACACGAATCAAGCACTGCAGATAAATGATGACAAGCGAGCTAAATATGTACCTTGCCTTCCATACCTCAGTGAAAAATACGACATTTCGGTTTACAGCTGGGATGTTACAGGCTTACTATTTGGAGCGAGGGGTTGTTTACCACAATTTACATGTAATATCCTTAAATCCTTTCAAATTCCCTTTTTTGAGGTTCAGAAGATTGTAATGGAAATTCTGAGGACCTATCTTCAAATTCTACACTATCATCTATATGTTAACACGTATATTTTTGTTTTAATATACAAATCGAATCAGTATTTTGCTCGTTTCATTTCCCTTTATCTTTTATGTTTGTTAATTCCGGATCCCAGTGGTTAACTCACTTGACAACGGATGATTTCAAATAAATCTTAGTAGTTGATGCATATTCCCTATGTATTGAGCTTCGTGACTGTATACAGGGTGATTTATTATTACGTGTAAATACTTTGTGTAATGTAGAGGTGAAACTAAGACTAAAACGTTCTATACAACTTTTTCTTAAAACCTTTAATTCCAGAGTTAACGCCATTTTTCGTGGAACTTGCGCTCCCAAACAAAGAAAGGATAACACGCCAAATCTAAACTAATTATCACTTTCGTACAGTGCATTTGGACTTCAATACAAAAATAACCGAAGTCACTAAATCCATATCCTCGGCAGTCCACTTATGCACGTTTTGTGAACTAAAACCTAACCAGTAAAGAATGTAAAGAAATTTATTCGAGACTTTACACATTTGCACAATTCTTAGTGTAATGCATGTTAAAAGTGCTGTCTCTCAACTTGAAGTCCAGAGGGTTCATGTCCGGTGATCTGGCTGGCCAAGGAGTTGGCCCTGCGCGACCTATCCATTGACCTGGATACGCAGCATTAAGATACGTCCTTACGTTGCGGCAGTAATGCGCAGGAGCACCATTGTGCATAAACCGTAAGTTCACTCGCGTTGGAAAAGAGATATCATGTAGCAGACCATGCAATTCGCATTCCAAGAATGCGCGGTAGATTTCCCCAGTCAACCGCAGAGCTGAACTCGAGGTCCGAGTAACTGATCCCCCACAATACCACACCAAATGTGTGGGAGAACAGTAATGCCTATGCAGTTACTATGACGTAGGTGCCATCTACTGGAACTCTGGAATTAAAGGTTTTGAAAAAAAGTTGCATAGAACGTTTTAGTCTTAGTTTCACCTCTACAATACACACACAAAGTATTTACACGTAATAATGAATAACTCTGTATACTAGACTGTGGTATTACTTCAATTTGAGTATACACGTTTCCCGCAATCATGGGGCTTTTTTAAATTCTGTATCGCACTTCTCAGTTGCAACGACTACATTGAATTCTTCTGCGCAGTGTTACAATGAAAACAGCAAATTACTCTAATAACGATCCCTCATGTTCTGTAACAGAATTAATTAAAATCTCTTTCCCTCTCTTTGAAAACCAGCGACTTGCTGTAATTACGCAACTAAAACTAATTATTGTAGATGACACTTAATCCAAGAAATCAAAGATGTTGGCAACACCACCAGAGGGAACGAGAAACCCGTCTACGAAATACATTTATTAGGAAAGGGGGAGAACGGATAAAGGGGAAGAAATAGGATGCGGAAGTGGTTCGTCCCTTCTATATACTTTCCGGCGAGTTCTCCTGTGGGAATTCCTGGAAGTCGTAACTGTTAACCCAATGTAACCCGATCCCAATTCTTTATTTATCTCTGAAAAAAATATATTAGACCTATGGATCACATCAAATCAAGAATCAATCAGTTATTTCACGTAAACATTTAGGTAGATAATATTAAAACGAAAGCTGACTCATCATTGATAACTGCTTCAAAATGGTTCACAGCTAATGGTTTCTTGCTCAGTGAGACTAAGATGCAGAATATGGTTTTATTTTTAAAAAGTTAATTGTTTGAAATAAAATTTTGGGGTATTTTTATTGAACTTTTCGTTCTGAAAAGAAATTTCACAATCTTACATTTGTTCGGATCAGATTTCTGTATACTTAAAGGGCAAAATTATAATTCTTTCAATAGGCCCAATATTATAATCACTGAACAAACAAATTTTTAGTTTTTGTATTGCTCCGGAATAAAAATATGTGAATATTACTAATATGTGTGCCCTAAATCTGAATTTAAAATACAAACCACCCCATCACGTACCATTTTCCGGGGAAAATGAATTGATTTTTTTATGAACAAATCTTCTTTTTTAAATTTTTCACTGGTACTGGTAAAATTACATCACACTAGTGATTCAAAATGCCTCAAAATACTTGAAAATGTGTACTGTATATTTATTTTAGTAGGTTATTTTACGACGCTTTATCAACAGCTTAGGTTATTTAGCGTCTGAATGAGATGAAGGTAATAATGCCGTTGAAATGAGTCCGGGGTCCAACATCGAAAATTACCCAACATTTGCTCATATTGAGTTGAGGGGAAAACCCCGGAGAAAACCTCAACCAGGTAACTTGCCCCGACCGGGAATCGAACCCGGGCCACCTGGTTTCGCAGCCAGACTCGCTAACCGTTACTCCACAGGTGTGGACTGTGTACTGTATACAAAAATCATGTTACATAGTTTAAAAGACAACAATAAAAATATTTCATGCGTATAATGAGAAAAAATATCGGAATTTGAACTTACATTTAAAGAATTTTGTGGATGACTTCCGTTTATAACTAGACCCGGGAATGTATTTTACAAGGAACCAACAATAGTCTGCAAGCATGCTGGATGATGATCTTTTATATCGCCTTTCCTTTTCAGATATTTCTTGATGAAATCTTTTCCCATGGTCCCTCCTTTCCAGACACTTGAGATTAGTAGAAGTAGGGATGTCAGTCCTATACGCTGCTTTTTACCGCCAAGGAAATATCCCTACTCCTCATTTCTGTTAGTCTGAGTAAACTCCAAGGACATAGTGCAGCAGAAAGAATTATATCCACAGAGAAAATTCACGACTCCCAAACGAATCGAACCCACGACCGTCTGACTTGCAGCGCCATACATCTGTTAAGGATAAACGAATAAATATTTCTTGCAACCCAGTATCATTGAAAGAAATATTGAAGTAGACAAGCATTTAGAGAACTGCTTTCATTGCAGAATGAATTATACGAAGTTCCCAGTATCTGTACCGTCTTTTAATATTTATCATTTAGATGAGCGCATTTGAGTAATCAATTCTTACTGTATTTTGTTTATTTATGGCTATACTAAAATGTGAAACCTATTTTTTATCTATTCCACGTAGGTTTGGTATTTTTACGATTGTTTTAATTTATGAGACATCCGGTCGAAAAAGGGGAGAGTGGAAGTATAGGGTGGGGGGGGGGAGTGGGTTAGGAAGTTATGGTCCGAGCTTTGTATCAAGAGAATTTATCCAACCTGTCAGGAATTTTTCATTTGTGTGTTTTTGAACCATTCCCCAGAGAACGTAAGTGGATGCTAGAGTGTATGTGTGTATAGACTGTCCTGCCAGAGAACTTCCAGACTTGGTCGTAATGGTTTTACTGCTACGGACATTTGATCTTATTCAGCGCTCCATTGTAATAATAAAGAGACATTCTCATTGGCTAGAATGATTTATATTTACCAAGATTACTTGTCTTTCTACAGGGTGATCCATATTTAATAACCAACTTTTTATTACACTGTGGTAATAAAAAGGAGGCACCTGCTTTCCCTAAAGAGTGTTGAACGGAAGTGTAAAAATTGAAAGCAATATCATTCACTGCTCTAGAGCCCCAAATTTCCAAATACTGCATATTCGCTATATATAGTTACATTTTCCTTATCGTTAAGATCGCGCTTCTTTTGTTTTTAATAATACTTACTACAAATTGAAGAGTATTAAGAGGTATTGAGATATAATTTGTTTTAATATAAGAAACGTAAAGGAAAAAGATTCTGATACATTTTTTCCAAAAGCTGTTCATCCAAAATAAATGCAAATTTTAGTGTGCATTAAGAAGACCCAAAAGACTAAAAATATATATGAATTTTGCTGTGATATTCTTGGAAATATTTTTTAAAAATATTGATACAGTATTAAAATGTAGGCAAAAAAAGTTGTGGAATTAAGTGGAGAGTATGGTATTTTTTGGTGAAAAATGAGTAAATTAAAAAAAAAATTGTTATTTTCTTTAAAATACTCTGTGATATGTGTGGAATGCGTGATATGTGTGGAATGCATTGCATAACATCTTGTGGGTATTTGTGCCCTTATCGGATGTTAAGACCACCTCTGTGGTGTAGGGGTCAGCATGCTGGTCTCTTATGCAGAGGGCCCGGGTTCGATTCCCGGTCGGGTTGAATTTCCTGGTTGAGATTTTTCAGGGTTTTTACTCAACCGTAAGGCAAATGCCAGGAAATTCGGGCCACAACATCCCTGAAAATCGTCTGCCTCATTCATCACCGAAATCATATTCATAACAAATCAGTAATATATACGGTCGCCATCTAGTTCTCAATAATAGTACACAGGCCTTCGGATTTCAACCAAAGATTAACTCGCGATATGACCAAAGATGTCAAAGCGAGTATAAATAACAGAGAGGAAAAAAAAGCGTTAAATAACCAACTAAAGACAATCCTTTATCCAACATAAATTCAACTTAGATTTATTAAGAGTCAAACCCGGGTTCCTAGCGTGGGTTGCCTACCCTCAAACCATTTAGGTAACAATACACAGCTTGAGGAAGGTAAATGATCGTCGTTTCTTAACGACGCTTTATCAATTACCGTGGTTATATAGCGTCGAGTGAAATGAAGATGATAATGCCAGTGAAATGAGTCCAGGATCCAGCGCCAAAAGTTACCCAACATTTACTTATAATGGGTTGAGGGAAAACCCTGAAAAATCCTAAACCAGAAAACTTGTTTCAACCAGGATCTGAATCCGGGCCCGCTCGTTTCACGGTCAAACATGCGAACCGTTACTCCACAGCGGTGATGTAGGAAGGTAGAAAATTGAACTTTTGTGTATAGGCTATATAGCAAAACAAGTTAGCTGTGACTAGCATAAAGTACAGTGTTACTATAAATTCTTTCCGATTACAAACTTGAATAACTATCGTTAGGAGACACTTAGAAACATGATATTGGTATTAATGGAAAGAGAAACTCAAATATTTTTGTTATCCATTCGGTTAAATCACACGTGCTACTCTTAAACCAGCAGAAATTAGAAAACATGAAATTGGTATTAACAGAAACAGAAACTCCAACAATTTTTTAATTTTTTCAACAGTAATCTCACTAGAGGTTTTGATTTATCTAGAGAAAATCAAAACTCGAGTGGGATTTAATTGACTATTACACGATTAGAAGAAAGTAGGCTATATAAAGATTAGAAGTAACAAAGTGTACAATAAAATATTAATTGGCTTACGAAAATACAACTGTCTTCAAATGTATTATTGTACCATCTCAACATTACGCTAGATGGCAGTAGTGTTTTATGATGTTTTCTTGTTACCGGTATCAGTTGTGCCAACTATGGAATCATCATTGAACTCTGTGGCCTGTTACTAGTCAAGAAGGCTTTGTTGATTCAGTTTCATTTTTATTAAGACAGTTGCATTCCACTTCAATTATCCGAATCCCAGTAATCAACGTCACTTGATAGATGATTTTCAATAAATCTTAATATTAAACAATCTCTGATACGTGACTATACATAATATCATATAGCAGAAGCTATAACATAACCTAACTAATATACACAAGTGTTAGAAAAGTTTTATTTAACGACGATGACATGAAAAATAAACATGAATAATTTTAAAAGGAATAATTATTGAATGTACAATTTTCAAATTTGAATGTGGTTGGTGGTTCAATTGATGTTATATTGGACGTGTGCGTAATAGAAGTGGAACTCGTTGATTTAGGCCTACATGGTGTATTCAACCTATTCAGGATTTCCGAATGAATAATTTTAAAAGGAATAATTATTGAATGTACAATTTTAAAATTTGAATGTGGTTGGTGGTTCAATTGATGTTATATTGGACGTGTGCGTAATAGAAGTGGGACTCGTTGATTTAGGCCTACATGGTGTATTCAACTTATTCAGGATTTCCGAATGGTACTCTTCATTTATTTGTAAATCGGATTTCAGAAGATGCATAGGTATGATCAGTGATTTTTATTAATTATTGTTCTTTAATGCCAATGCGAGTCATATTTGAAACTGCTGTGCATCGACTGGAGTGGTTTGTAATTTTATATATATATTTTTGACGTCCAGACCAGCGCAGTTTCAAATGTTGGCAAACAAAGAAACAAATGCTAGGGACGCAATAAAATTAAACAAATGCTAGGGACGCGATAAAATTGTGCGATAAGCAGCCATGATTGGTTGAAATACGTCCATTCGTACCGTTTTATTGGTCAAAAGTAGTATGACGTAGTAAGAGTGTAATAGTCACTGGAAAACATGAAACAGAAAGAGAAACATTTGGTTCACAACCGTAAGTAAGTCACATGTGCTCAATATGAGCTCCTTGTGTCACACGACACACATCAAGTCTGTAGTCAGTTTCCTGCCATACACGTTGCAGCATTGGACCATCCACCAGTGCAATGGCCTCTGTGATGCGGACACGATCCTCAATGGTAGGTAGTAATGGTAGCTGATACATTTGTTGTTTTATAAAACCCCACAGAAAAAAATCACAAGCAGTGAGGTCGGGGAACGTGGAGGCCAATGCAAACATTCTAAATCTTCACGGCCAGCACGTCCAATCCATCTCCTTGGAAGTCGTGTAGTCAGTTCGTTTCCGACATCAAAGTGGTAATGGGGTGGTGCTCCATCCTGCTGAAAAATGAGACCTTCGATGTCCTGTCCCAGTTGTGGAAGAGGCCATAACTGTAACATGTCTAGGTACGAATTACCTGTGACTGTTGCCTCGACAAAAAGGAAAGGGCCAGACACCTTTTCACGGCTGACAGCAGACTGGGATATGTGAAAATCTAGCACACAAAATACGCTCCTGTCTTCGTTTGCAGTCATTTTTCTGTTATATCGTCTCCTAGCAACGAAATTAATAAATATGCGACAGGTTCACCAACATAATAAGAAATATTAGAGTTTCTCTTTCCATTGATATCAATATCATGTTTCTAAGTGTCTCCTAACGAGGTTATTCAAGTTTGTAATCGGAAAGATCATTTATAGTAAGACTGTATTGTAAGTACGGGAGAATACCAATCTCTTTTGGAATAAGTATTTTATGCTTCGGTTTTCAAATGAAGTCCATTCATTAATGTGATAAGATCTACAATAATCTTAAACTAAAGGTTTGGTACTGAATTGGCAGAATATTTACGCAGAGAAAAACTTGAGAGTCTCCATTCCCCTATTTCTACAAGCTATATGACTTGTGGAAGGAAGAGGAAGTAGTTCTTAGCTTTCCAGCCTCTCTCTTCCGTTTGTCAACTGAAAGTGTGGCAGCAGAGGCTCGAAGGAGATGGAACATTTCAACTTGTTAGTACTTCTTTCCTTTTACTTTTCCACGATCGAACATTTGGACTTCCCCAAGAAGTAGAAAGAAAACGAGTTCGAGGCATCATAACACTTCTTAGAAACACCAACGTGAGGTCTTTAAAAAAAAAATAGAAAGTGAAAGAAAAGTGTAGCAGCGCAAGAAACCAAACGAGTGCGCTGCAGGTGACCAACCTGAAATTCGTTTCTCAACAAGTTTTCTAGGACTGAAAACATCTTTGTCATGCTTCCATTGAGACATTTTCAAGAAGCCAAGAGAAAATGTTGTATCTCAAGATCGTGAAATAACAGTCGTGAAACCGCCAAAAGCTCATAGTCTGTTCCTTTGTTGAAGTGTGGTTTTACAATAAGCTATCATTCGTCAGCCTAGCTCTTACGGTAGTGGCTAGAAACATTTTTGTTCTATAATTTTACTTTGTACTCGCTAGCTAGTTAAATAAATAAATAAATAAATATATATATATTTAAGAAATAAATAAATAAGAAATAAATTAATTAATTAATTAATTAACTAAAAAGTGATAAGTGATGATAATAAATTCATAAATAAATAAATAAATAAAAAATAAATATAAATAAATAAATTTAAATACAGACGTTTGAGATGGGCAGGACATGTAGCACGTATGGGCGAATCCAGAAATGCATATAGAGTGTTAGTTGGGAGACCGGAGGGAAAAAGACCTTTAGGGAGGCAGAGACGTAGATGGGAGGATAATATTAAAATGGATTTGAGGGAGGTGGGATATGATGATAGAGACTGGATTAATCTTGCACAGGATAGGGACCGATGGCGGGCTTATGTGAGGGCGGCAATGAACCTTCGGGTTCCTTAAAAGCCATTTGTAAGTAAGTAAATAAATAAATAAAAATAATAAATAAATAAATATAAATAATAAATAAATAATAAATATTTAAATAATAAATAGTAAATAAGTAAATAATAACTAAGTAAGTAGTAAATAATAAATAATAAACAAGTAAATAATAAATAACTAAATGATAAATAACTAAATAATAAATAACTGAATAATAACTAACAAATAACTAAATAATAAATAAGTAAATAATAAGTAATAAATAAATAATAATTAAGTAAATAATAAATAAGTAAATAATAACTAAGTAAATAGTAAATAATAAATAAGTAATAATACTTAATGAATAATAAACAAGTAAATAATAAATAACTAAATGATAAATAACTAAATGATAAATAACTAAATAATAAATAACTGAATAATAAATAACAAATAACTAAATAATAAATAAGTAAATAATAAGTAATAAATAAGTAATAAATAACTAAATAATAATTAAGTAAATAATAAATAAGTAAATAATAACTAAGTAAATAATAATAATAATTAAGTAAATAATAAATAATAAATAATAAACAAGTAAATAATAAATAACTAAATGATAAATAACTAAATAATAAATAACTGAATAATAAATAACAAATAACTAAATAATAAATAAGTAAATAATAAGTAATAAATAAGTAAATAATAATTAAGTAAATAATAAATAAGTAAATAATAAATAAATAAATGATATGTACACTAACGTTCAGAGATACTTGGCCTACGATTTTATGATCGTGTAAGTGAACTTTCTAACCACGAGGAAAGTCAGAACCAGAGATATAACAAATTGACAAACTTTGATATAGTTCCGCTAGTTCTCAATAAATGACACCATTATTGGGATGATTAAAAATAGTGTCGGGGGAAAATGACGATGTACTGTAGATTAAACATTTAATATTACCATAATCGGCAATTGACTATCAGCGGTTCCCAGAATTGTTTTGCAATCAGCAGAGGAGGACGAAATATTGAATTCTATAATGCCGGTATATTTATGAACGATTGGTAACACTGACTATTATCTTCGCCATCTATTCATAGAAGTAATAACCATAGGTAGGAAGTTCGTACTAAACCAGTATATTTCAGTTGAGTACAGCGAGGAGTATAGATATCATCCGCGCCTCGTCCTGCTCACGTTCGCTACAGATGATACACAGTTCACATAAACAACGCATAGTATCATTCTGTGGAGCTGTGTACAGTCGTGAATAGTTTGAAGAATGTTGTTAATTTATATTCATATTAATATTTCATATTTCTTATTGTCATACGGCTTTCAGGTTGTGGTTTACCTCACATTTCTGATACGGTCCACCACTACACTTGATCACTTTCAATCATATATCCTAAAAGATCGACCTGGATGGCGCAGTTGATATAGCGGTGCCCTTTTGTGTCCGAGGTTGCGGGTTCGATCCCGGCCCAGGTCGATAGCATTTAAGTGTGTTTAAATGCGGCAGACTCGTGTCAGTAGATTTACTGGCATGTAAGAGAACTCCTGCGGGAGAAAATTCCGGCACACCGGCGACGGTGATATAACCTGGGCAGTTGCGAGCGTCGTTAAATAAAACAAAACATTTTTTATTCTAAAATATTCTTCCTATCATCTATATCTCCCCGTATCTATTAATTTGTATGAATATTTTAGGTTCTGAAGAAAGTGAACTATTCTGTTATTATAGAATTATTTACATAATGTTAATATTATGCGTGATTCCAAAAAAGTAAACTCATCTGTTATTAAATAATATTGTGTAAAGAGGGGTACGTTTCTTTTCCCGGATTATTCTCTGTTAAATGTTGATGTCTCGTGCTGCTAAGCATTCGGTTGCGTTACAGTCCAAGTTCGACATCGGAACTACGATACGAACTTCCTAGCTGTCATTACAATAGGAATGAAAAATTTTCTTGAAAACAATTGAGGCGGTAGCCGGAAAAGGGGCCCATAGGTCTATAGGCCTTTTTCGGGAGAACGTTTAATTCGATTCTCCGTGTTAAAATCTACTTGCTTACTTAGTTTCGTTTCAATATCTTGTAAACAGAGGACAGGGTAGCTAATTGAATGAAGCCATGAATGGAGCAAACATCAACACAGTCAGCTTGAGGCAGGCACTGCAAGCAGTATAATTGTGTGGTGTGTAGCAGTTGTAATCTGTGTGCGATCTGAATTGTTTCAAAATTGTAAGAAATGGACATAACGAAACAAGAGGAGAGAGGGCATGAAAATGAACTCAAAACGAGAAGACCGAAAAAATGAATAAACAAAATGATATTACGTATGTAACTTCGAAAGGTGCTATTGTTGAAGGTAAGTTCTTACACCCACTACCTCTGCTGCCAGAAGGAATGTTTCTCAATTTCACTGCTGATGAACAGGAAGATCTCTTCGAAATATTTTACAGGGGGCAAACAAAGTTACTGCAGGATGCTACAGTGGCAGGCTTGTTATCAAAAAATCTACTAGTCGTAAATGTAACTTAAAATCCAAAAGTAAGTCGTGAAAATACATGGACATATTCTCTACGTCGAAGTGGGTTCAGCAAGAGGTGAGTTGTCAAATAATTTTGGGAAACTTCAAAATTTCTGCTAAAATACAGAGTAATACAAGCGAAAATATTGAAAGGTGAAACATTTGAGGAAAAAGGGGGTTCTCATGAAAGCAGACCATATGAAATGAACAACAATATAATGGCATTTACTGCAGTCACACCTACAATCTATTACACATAGCAAGATCCACTAACCCAAACCTAAATATCAAGATTCTCTTTGGGTTATTCTGGGATTATTACAAAGAAAAGACTGGTGAAAAACTGAATGTGAAGTGCAAAACATACTTCAAATATTTCAAACAGTTGACTTGACAACATCATCGAAGATAGCAAAGTTGGATTGGGAGAAAACATCAATGAAGATGATTCTCAGAGTGTGAGTCCATCCAGGATGGATGAATCCATTCTAGATTAATATTAAATAAATAATCTCTATTCTGTACCCAATAGATATTCTTGATTCTTACGTATTCGGTACAATTTACGATGTAAGTATGAGATATATGTAAGAAATATAATTTTACTAAAATGATTATGAAACTGTAAACCTCTGCAATGTGCGCCGTTCAATACTGATATTACATTTCTGCTAAAATATAATCATATTGAAAGTATTTTGATAAAATTAAATTGTTCTCTGGAAAAAGAGCCTATAAAATGCTTCAATAAAATATATTATTTTATTAACACTATTAAAGTCGGATTGTATTATTTAACAAAAACTTGTAGACAAATATTATTGTAACAGTATGAAAATTGTTATCTAGATAAAAGTGCATCCAAATCGCAATGACATACAAAAAAATATTTCAATCACTGTTTTCTCGAAACATGACTTTTGCTTATGGGCCCTTTTTCCGGCTACCGCTTCAGTTATGGGTTTAATATTGTCTGTCACATACGACATAAACTATTAGATCCAGAAAGTAGTTGTTCACCTGATGATAGTAAGACATACTGTATCATATTTCAGATTTGCTCTAGTAACGTCTTGTGACGTAGAACGAATATTTTTAGAATACAAATGCTATATTTTTCTTTCTTTTTTTTTTTTCTGAACATAAAAGGAGTGTTTCTTTTAATAATACGAAAATGTTCACTGTTATTTGTTATAATGAGGTTAGAATCATAATTGTATACTTTGTATGTTATTTTATAAATATGTATGGATAAACTATTTTATAATTATAAAATTATTGTTTTTTTGTATTATTCTTTTATTATTTTCTTGTTCTGAGGTCGGCCTCAGTGAATTATCTAATTAATGAATACAGTGTACCCATTCTTCCTGTGGAAAAGTTTAATTCTTAAATCCTTATCTAATCTAAAAATTGCATACCGGTACCAAGAATAAAGACGTCACGAAATCCAAGAAATTTCATAAAACTCTGTCACTTTTTCACCGCGGGTAACTTGTTGCTAAGTACAACAGCTTAGATTTAATTTCCTTTGAAATTACCAAACAGTTGACTGTGGCATGTATTTAGTCGTAAGTCATTTGTCAACTAGGAATCCTTCATATGTTTTCCTTAAGGTCATGCGCTGTTGGGATGCTGCAGGAATAAAGTCAGTTCAGTTTCGAACTATCAATCTCTATTTATCTGCGTACCTCTTATCTGTTTCTTCATTTTTATTGTACGACTTTCATCCATTTCCTTCTTCGTCAATCAATCTACTCTACTTCTCAGCTCGCATTTCCCCTGCTCAAGTAAAAGTACAATAAACCGGTTGCATCTGCGAGAGTATTGACGCGTCAATGGTTGCTGTGGAAACCGTTCGAGGAAAAAGAGCAGTTCACAAGCGGTGTGCTATTTCTGTGCGTCTGTTATGTAACATGCGGAGTGTGGGATTTCGAAGGCTCTACGTGATAAACTGATAAAGTCAGGGCTGTTTTGTATACTTTGTGTATATTTATAGACTAAATTAATACTTGTGGCCATAGTTGGCTTCGTAAATTTAAACCCCATTGAAAGAACGTATAATTAGGGTAAAAGTATTTACACAGTCCTGGGAAAACACAATAAGACCGATATTTTTCCTTAATATGGTCATAACAACTAATAACAGACAATATATGAAATTTCATATAGTCGGCTTACATGCAAAACTCAATAGGTAAGTAAAAGATATTACCTCTGAGAAAAAGGCGTTTTGAAAGCTTTTGACAAATACCGAATCCTCAAAATATTATTTTTAGTAAGTCGTTTCTCTTTATGTATATTTAATTTTCCAATTCAAAGTTTACACACATGTATTATGTACACTTAGCGGCAAAAAGAATGGGCCGACTCTTGGTCGATAGAATATCGCGCGGTTCACTCGTGTAAATGTAACCCACTGCAAGGCATTGCTGTGGTGTCTCTTCATTGAAAGTCGTCCGTCTATAATGTACTAAACCTTACTCGCAGTGTGTGGCCCAGTGGTAAGAAGTCTGACTTCCGTGCCAGAGGTTGTGAGTTCGCCTCCGGGTATGTAAAATTATTTTTTTTTTATTTTAACTTTTACTTAATTTATTAGTTTAAATGTGAAATGGCATTTGTTACCAAACTTCGTTATGCCTGCCTTGTAAAAATATTATTGCCCATCACCTGTGGGCTATTAATAGGTGAGACCTGGTCTGTATAAACAAAAATACTTGTTTCACATCCTAAAAAAAATGGACGCATATCAAACACAAATAAATAATTAAATTAACAAAAACAAACAATTAGTTAATATATTAACAAAACAAGGCTGTGGTGAGGACTAGCATCTCGTCTACAAACCACCTGCGTCAACATCTACCCTCATTCTGCGCGGCATGGAGTCCACAAGATTATAGAACAGGTCTAAATTCTTGGCCATCTTCTCCCACGCATCTAGAACTCTGTCCCACAATTCCTCAGGTGTCAGAACGGGTGGTTGTTCTGCCCAATTAGAGCGTAGGATCCTTTTGACTGCAGCCCACAAATTTTGAATCGGATTCATATCTGGTGAATTTGGAGGCCAGTCGACTGGGTCGACATCACGCCTCCTCGTAAACCATCTTTGAATCCGGTTGGCGGTGTGTATCGGATGATTATCCTGCTGGAAGAAAAGTGTTCCTTCTGGATATCGTTTTCGGGCAGAAGGGATCATTACATTTGCCGAAATGTGTTTGTAGACTTCTGCCGTAAACAGACCGTGGATGCGTTCCAGAAGTCCTGCCCCATCGTATGATATCCACCCCCAACACGCGACCCTCACGCGAAGCGTATCGGTGGTCATTCATACAATAAACTAGGGCAGTACTATCATTGCTATTGGAGACAATTACCTCGTCGGAGAAAATTACATTTCTCCAATCAAAGTCCTGTCGGAGAGTAGCATGCACAGAATGTTACTGGAGACCATTACCTCGTCGGAGAAAATTACATTTCTCCAGTCGAAGTCCTGTCGGAGAGTACCATACGCAGAATAACCTATGCGAACTAGGACAATGAGTTATTGTTTCTGTGTCATTTTCAAGCGTAATGACGAGACAGAACGTTCTATTAACAGATAGCAGTATTGCTTGAAAGAGAGAGGGAGGTTTATTATTATTAGAGTTTGGGCATATTCTAAGATATATCGCCACATAATTATAGGTTTGCGAGACACATATGATGGCAAATTTGTAATAAAAAAAAAGAAGATTGGGGGAAATTTGAACCTTGAGCTGCAACTACTAAATTGTTGAATATACCAATGCCGTAACAACTTACGCTACTGTAACTGTTTATATCGGTTCGGCATAATGCATGATTTTCCTGTTCATATTCGTTCCGGTTGATTTGGTATTTATCAATTTTATTATCATTATTTCACTCTTCAAGGACCCTGATGTATCTAGAATCAACCCGCCATTCGATTTTATTACATGTTTTAACCTCTTAAACAAAATACAGTAAATTTAAATGGTTCAATTATCTGTTACCTAGTGAACTAGGGCGTTGACGAGACGAGCATGCGCAATGTATGTCTCTGCAACTTAGAAATTGTCGGCCGGCCCATTCTTTTTGCCGCTAAATGTACATTATATGCGCTCTTTTTCTCAGAATTAATATTTTTGATTTAATGTGTTTTGCTTGTGAATCGACGATATTCTAAACCATTTCTGCTAGCAGTAACGAAATAAGGATTTTCTGTTTGACAATGTGTACAATGCAATTAACGACACAACAAAAAAACTGTCATGTTTCATGTTGAAGTCGTTCACATGCTTTTCAGTTACTACAAAGTCATTAAAAACTAAATTTTAAACATGTTTTGTAAATGTGTCGCCTGCTATGTTTTCTGCAACCGGACCAACATCATACGCTGGTGTGGCAACATTGCCAAGTTTATGAACATGGCTTCTTAATTTAAGATGGCTATGGCCGCAAATGAAATTATGAGCGCTTGTCTTAGGTGGACCGTTCGATTATGAATATGATAATGAAGGTCTTGGTCACAGCGATCGTCAAATTTTCCAACAATAGTCGTTGATATTTTATTTTTATACGCTTTAACATCTGTGTGTGATAATTAGGAACATTAAATCCAGACGTTTGAGATGGGCAGGGCATGTAGCACGTATGGGCAAATCTAGAAATGCATATTATAGAGTGTTAGTTGGAAGACCGAAGGGAAAAAGACTTTTGAGGAGGCCGAGACGTATGTATATATTTATTTACACTGCAAGTGGGCAAGCACCCGGTGGCAGTGGTATACACAATATAAACAATACAGAATAAAATGATAAGCAATACACAATAAAATTTACAATACACAATATAATTTTACAACACATATACAATTTTATACACAATACAATAAGAATACACAATACAATTTAACACAATAATAATAAAACATAAATAAAATACCTAATTTTACAATACAACCTACATAATTATGTATAGGTCCTACATAAGTTTCAATAGTCTTTCACTTTAATCTCATCTCATTCCCTGTAGTGGCACTATGACGCATTTCACTGACACTTTAGCACACATTTCACTGACACTCTGTAACACATTTCACTGACACTATAGAACATATTTCATTGACGCTATAAATTATCATTGATCGGAACTGTTCACTGCACTGTAAAACCATAACTTTACTGACTCACCTCGCTTCACTGATACAACAGTTCAAATAAGTCAAATAATTACATCCTTATGCATACTTATAAACAGAACTACATTTAAACTAAACATTTCTAGTCTAAGGCCCTCTTACACGCTATTTTTAAATAATTTACAATTCAAACCAAGGAAGTAAACTCGTCAGACTAGATAAATACATGTCACCTTAAAAAATTAAATGTTGAATGTCACCTTAATTTTAATTTTCACTTTATACACAACTTTTTAAGTTATTCTTGAATCTCCTTAAGGAAGGACAGCCCTCAAAGACCGCTGCAGGTAGGTCATTCCAATCATTTATAGTTCTATTTAAAAATGAGAATTTACCTACATCCGTTTTCTGTTTCCTACATTTGATTTTAAAATCATGATAATATTAAAATGGATTTGAGGGAGGTGGGATATGATGATAGAGAATGGATTAATCTTGCACTGGATAGGGACCGATGGCGGGCTTATGTGAGGGCAGCAATGAACTTGCGGGTTCCTTAAAAGCCATTTGTAAGTAAGTTGTAAGTTAACATCTGTGATCATATCGCGTGTAGGATCTTTGGGTACCTATACCAGTAGGCCGTTGTTACTATTGTTGGAGTTCCTGTTTCTGTTGTGTATTGTGGATTGCTTCTATTCATGTAACTGATTTTATATTTTGATTAATGTTTATGATATTTGTGATTCAAGCGGTGATGAATTATTGTATGTAAGTTTCCAATTTGGCATTTGTCTTTGTGACTCAGAGAAACCGTGAAAAACCCCATTCAGATTGCCGGCCACGGGGTTTAAACCCGGGACCTCCCGAATGCGTGTATCAAACGCTACCATATGAGCCAACTCGCTCGGTTTTCATGTTTTATTTAGTCCTTTTGCTAACAAAAACTTTTCTTTCTAGTTCCTATTAGTAATCATTTATGAAATATGATTCGAAACTTATGCTACATATCAGCAGAAATTTTTTTTCTTTATTGAAATGTAGGCTACCTATATTTCGATTAAAGAGCATAGAGTTATATTATATTTTAATACTGTCCATTACCTCTGTACTCGTTTTCGAGAACCGAGATACAGAATATGGGCTCTTTATGTATAATCAGCTTTGGCGGCTAAAACTAATGTATTAATTCGAGAAAGAGGAAAAATATATATGTATATATGGTGTAACATTTTAGCGTTAATTAAAAACCCATGTTTCAAAGAGCCACAGGCATAATTTTATAATTTTTCTTTCAAATCCCATTTATTGCATGCGTTAATGCTTTCTGGCCTGGCCACTACATGAAAAAGAAGCACGACTGTAAGTTGTAAAACCTCGATGCTTGTGGCAGAATTTCCAATATGGTTCATTGAATCCCAAGTAGGATTTGAAAAGGATGGAGAAATTTTCTACTCACTGAAATAATTTGAAGGATTTGCGTATTCTCCCCTTCCGTCCGTGCACCACGCACTCACGCACTTTTCCTCCATTCGGTGAAACTTACTTTTATACGATTTCGTTATGGGCTGTCAGATTAATTCAGTGAACATTTTAAGAACTACAGAAGCCAATAAACTGAATACGTTTTATACGACACAATAGTAAAAAAATATCTTCTCTGAGCAGCAACGCTTATTTCATATGTAAAATTTCAATTTATAAGTTCGTACATAAAGTAAATATTTATTTCTTCTTGAAATATTCATAAACAATCCTAAATTGATTTACCATACCTACAGACTACTGGGTGTTCATTTCAAAGTGTCATGACGTCACTGTTGTGAGTCAGCGATTTGAAGCGAGTTTCAGCTTTTATGTCAGAGAAGTTGCCTATTAATCAAGGCGTTCAATCTGAACTTGAAAGCATGTATGGTATAACTTGAACGTCGTAGCAACAGATGGCTGTCTGTAAAGTCTGTGTGCTACCATAACCTCTTCCGAACTGTGTTTCGCGCGGGCAAATCATACGCAGGGTATTTGTTATGATCGGTTGCGTACGGCAACATTCCACAACACAAATCAAATGCTCCGTGTCCATGTTGACCGTCGAAGTTAATGTCAACAAATACGTAAGTAATCGTCTTAACCACAGTCTACTATATACAGTCACGAAGCTTGAGTTTTGAGGGTGCTAGAAACAATAGACTGTGACGGTTCTATTTTGCATTGCCTGTAATGAGGCGATATTAGCGATCCTAGTGGTGAGCAACTATCTAATGTTTGCATATTTACTACGTATTGAGATTCGCGACTGTATATACTAGACTGTGGTCTTAACCCTCTCCAAATATCCCAACAGTAAGGAAAAAACTCGCCTCAGTACATGTTTCCAAACAGTTCACATTCCTGCCACTATAGGTGTTACCGTACGTATCGGTAAGTACTCTTCGGAATGAACGCCGTACTTGCTGGGCAACTTCTCTGGCACATAGGTAGTACCCCTCTGCGGAAGAGTAGGAAGACTGAATTCTCTAGGCTCATCGGCTAGCCACATTACGGCATACAGCGAGCCATGACACACTTTGAACTGAACAAGCAGTGGAGATGAACAGCGATCGAGAAAGCAAGACTAACAGCGCCCGCAAAGCCGAAAACCCGCACGACAATGTTGCATACGTCGCGTCGTTTACGTAAAGACTCTTTGTGAGCGTTTCGAGACGTCGAGATTGATCACTCCCGAAGTCCCGAACGTCAAGCAGCCTTGAATCGCCACAGTTGTTTATAGCTGACTGAACTTTATCTACTTTGGCAACTATTATATATGTATAAACAATGAAGTAGTCTATTTGAAACATCATCTCTACCTTTCAGTGTATAATAATTCGTTTCCCGGTCTTTTTCTAATTACTAGGCCCTTATTAAAAGGCTACGAATTTTGTTTTCATATGTTTGAGATCAAGTGTGCAATATCAAGTAAAAATATATTGAGAAAAAACCTAATAATTTTATCCTTCTAGGGAGAAGGGCTAAAAGTATCAATTTTCATGCACGTACAGGAGAATTATGGAAACATATGCTTAGTGGTCAATAATAATAATACTAATAATAATAATAATAATAATAATAATAATAAATTATTCAGCGTGGCAATTAATGTTTCTGTATACTCCTAATTGAACCGTTGAGCAAATTAAACATAGCCTATTACATTTTGTCCGACAGAACAACAAAAAAAGTTCGCATTCTTTACGAAACCACCTCTTACTGCGTATAGAGACAGAGTTTGTAGAACGACATGATACCGCCACTGCTTGCCTGCAGTACATGAATGAATTTTTTTTTATTTTATTGGGTTATTTTACGACGCTGTATCAACATCTAGGTTATTTAACGTCTGAATGATATGAAGGTGATAATGCCGGTGAAATGAGTCCGGGGTCCAGCACCGAAAGTTACCCAGCATTTGCTCGTATTGGGTTCAGGGAAAACCCCGGAAAAAACCTCAACCAGGTAACTTGCCCCAACCGGGATTCGAACCCGGGCCACCTGGTTTCGCAGCCAGACGCTCTGACCGTTACTCCACAGGTGTGGACTACATGAATGAAACACACAGCAATGTACAGGAAACTCCTCGTACCCGTTTGAATGTCTGTGATTACACAATGTAATCACGACATTCGCTTTGGTCACCGCTGCTGTAGACACTCAGTGCAGTAAAGTTCACTTTACGACACTCAGTGCGGTAAAGTTTGTCATTAGAATAGCCTACTCGTTTCAATGTTATGTTTCACTTTACGTTATGAAGACGGATAAAATTCCCTTACGAAACGACACATATTTCTTTCTCGTTATGAATTAAACAAACGTACATTTTTGTAGTCAAGGCAACGACCAAGGCCCCACGTGATGCTACGACGAAGGCCGCTACAAGTTTCTCGGCACTAGAGACATCTATGTGTGTAACTGTCTAAGACAATTGTTGTGGCTATCTTGCAGGCCTCATAGCAGAAGCCGATAGCGTAGATCAGTGATGACAAAGCAAGCGCATTTTTGTGACCTTGACGTCGTGCGCGGGCATCAAGCGCTAGGTATGGAAGGAGAAATAAGCAGCCTGTTTCATTAAGAAAACAGTGGTGCACAAACTTCAAACGCAACGTGAAATTTTATGTTTTTATTTTTATATCGCTTCTTTCTGTTTCATATTATCTATATTGTCTGTAAAACAAAAGTAGGTTACTAACACCAATTTCTTAATATTGCAGTTGTGTTTTAAATGTTAATAACATAATAAAGAGTTAAGATGGAATATTCACATAAATTCCATAGTACTATAACTATACTGTGAAGCATATCATTAATAAAGAAAGTGATATCCATTGAGTATGACATGATAAGTTGGAATTGATATCGATGGTATATTTCTTTAGTCTTATAAAAGTAATCAATGAACTAATCAAAACAATATTATAGTGCAAATCAAAGTTACCTATGATGAAAGAGTATGGAACGGAGAAAAATTCTCTCCGGCGCCGGGATTTGAACCCGGGTTTTCAGCTCTACGTGCTGATGCTTTATCCACTAAGCCACACCGGATACAACTCCGACGCCGGTTAGAATCGTCTCAGATTAAGCTCCAACTCTTGGGTTCCCTCTAGTGGCCGCCCTCTGCACTACGACATAGATGTCTATGAACGCAGGACCGAAGTCCACATATGTGCTGAGGTGCACTCGATATGAGTGACTAGTTGGCCGGGATCCGACGGAATAAGCGCCGTCTTAAATCACGAAGTGATTTGCGCTTATCATATATATATTATTTCAATGTACCGAAGTACATATGATATTTCCATGCAGATATTCTGCGTCATCATACGATGAAAGAGTATGGAACGGAGAAAAATTCTCTCCGGCGCCGGGATTTGAACCCGGGTTTTCAGCTCTACGTGCTGATGCTTTATCCACTAAGCCTCACCGGATACAAATCCGACGCCGGTTAGAATCGTCTCAGATTAAGCTCCAACTCTTGGAACTCCGTTCCATACACTTTCATCGTATGATGACGCAGAATATCTGCATGGAAATATCATGTGTACTATGGTACATTAAAATAATATATATGATATGCGTAAATCACTTCGTGATTTAAGACGGCGCTTATTCCGTCG
Source organism: Periplaneta americana (assembly GCF_040183065.1). Taxonomy (NCBI): domain Eukaryota; kingdom Metazoa; phylum Arthropoda; class Insecta; order Blattodea; family Blattidae; genus Periplaneta; species Periplaneta americana. Next base: position 171,080,713 of record NC_091122.1, on the reverse strand, counting down.
GATCTCGGCCAACTAGTCAGTCATATCGAGTGCACCTCAGCACATGTGTGGACTTCGGTCCTGCGTTCATAGACATCTATGACGTAGTGCAGAGGGCGGCCACTAGAGGGAACCCAAGAGTTGGAGCTTAATCTGAGACGATTCTAACCGGCGTCGGAGTTGTATCCGGTGTGGCTTAGTGGATAAAGCATCAGCACGTAGAGCTGAAAACCCGGGTTCAAATCCCGGCGCCGGAGAGAATTTTTCTCCGTTCCATACTCTTTCATCGTATGATGACGCAGAATATCTGCATGGAAATATCATATCTACTTCGGTACATTAAAATAAAAAAATAATATATATAAAAGTCACCTATGTATAGGCCTATGTGTTATCTGTAACTAATATTGTATAACAAAACTCTTATCGCATTCTGCTTTTAAGGTGATATTGGTGAGCAACTTCCTATCATCAGAATATTAAATTATTTTCTCGAAACCTGCTGAAGCTATAGAGATGACATTTTTACAACACATGGGCACATATCTTTTGTTTAAGATGTAACAGTATTTGGTTTGTTAATTCATTTCCTTACAAACATTTTCCATGCGAATATTTTCAAAATTTGTAATACACTATCTTCAGTAATACATATTTAAAGTATATTACATTTACGAAAACATTGTTCCAGTACCTGTAAGGCTACCAAATAAATAGGCCTATATCTGAAGATTTCATTTTCTATAAAAAAATAAGATAAGAAAATATTTCCTTCGAATAAAAATAAAACAAACTTGTGAAAAATGAGCATTAAAATTAAAGCACACTTTCTTATAACGCACTTATACTTCTCTAACAAATCTAAAAATTAACACGGATACAGTTTTAATAACTTCTCTTCCCTTTATTGAATCAGTGCTGGCCATCCCTGTATATAACTCGAACCAGCGGCATATACTACCTCTTTCGTCTGTCTCTTTCCTTTCCACTGTAAAGCGCTCGGGCTCTCCTGAGCAGGGACGTCGCTAGGGGGGTGCGAAAGGGTGCGCAAGCACCCCATAAAAAATCAGAGCACCCCTTTTCGCACTCCAAAGGGCAATTTATTAAAAAAATACTAGGCATAAGTTATTTTGAAGAACAAAAACAAACAATTTCTTGGATGTGAAAAAACTACGTCCCTTAATATATCGTTATGGATATGCTGATCAATAATAATGATAATAATAATAATAATAATAATACATAGTAATATTAATAAACAGATGAATAGTATGCGCAAGAACATTTTGGGTTTTTATGCACCACATTTTTAGGACTCGCACCCCATTTTTAAATCTCACACCCCCCTTGCCCTGGTCCTGGTGACGCCACTGCTCCTGAACTCTAAAGCGCGCGCTTGCGCCTATGGGCATCAATTGACATGACTGGCGGAGATGAACATAGTGAAAGTGCCGCTTAGCATTAAGTAAATAAATGACGTCATTGGAGGATGCTACTAGACGGGAGAATGGTTGTAATAAACCCTTTTTAATGTTACCGGCACTGCAGTTTTCGTTGCTATGGAAATCATCCTTGTGTGATCAACAAATCTTTACTCAGCTTCACGATAATGGGAAGGATGACAGTTTTTGGTATATTTATGCAAGTTGCTGACCGTACTGGAAGTTTCGAACGGCTTACATCGATTTTTGCATCTCTGCTGGAATTACCGCCATCCTCATTACTAAAACTGCGCTTTCAAAGTTGTTCAGTTTTGTTAGAGCTCTCTCCAGCACTTCGCTGTTTACTCCGAATTATCTAAATAGATATTTTAATGCTAAGCAGCTTACACAGATTAGATAATCACTTGAAACCGACGGAGGGGATGCAAGTTGAGATTCCCCACCCCCTGGCAACAAATTTCCACTATTCATAGCAATAAAAGTGACAAAAAAAGTCTTAATCAAGTGTCTCCCCTATTTATAGTACAGTGTACTTCATCTTATTTGTTATTTCCAGACAAATATTTCAGTCTTTATGTTCTAAGATAAATAAAATCGGAAATAAAGGTACGCGTGTGCACTATAGCTGCTACTACTTACTTACTTACTTACTGGCTTTTAAAGAACCCGGAGGTTCATTGCCGCCCTCACATAAGCCCGCTATTGGTCCCTATCCTGAGCAAGATTAATTCAGTCTCTATCATCATATCCCACCTCCCTCAAATCCATTTTAATATTATCCTCCCATCTACGTCTCGGCCTCCCCAAAGGTATTTTTCCCTCCGGCCTCCCAACTAACACTCTACATGTATTTCTGGATTCGCTCAAACGTGCTATTTGCCCTTCCCATCTCAAACGTCTGGATTTAATGTTCCTAATTATGTCAGGTGAAGAATACAATGCGTGCAGTTCTGCGTTGTGTAACTTTCTCCATTCTCCTGTAACTTCATCCCTCTTAGCCCCAAGGTTCCTAAGAACCTTATTTTCAAGCACTCTTAACCCATGTCAAAGTGAGAGTCAAAGTTTCACAACCATACAGAACAACCGGTAATATAACTGTTTTATAAATTCTAACTTTCAGATTTTTTGACAGCAGACTGGATGACAAAAGCTTCTCAATCGAATAATAACAGGCATTTCCCATATTTATTGTGTGTTTAATTTCCTTCCAAGTATCGTTTATATTTGAAGAATCCACTGCAAGAATGATGGATGTCACTTTCTTGTCGAAAATGAATCAAGACTGTCAATGCATAGCTTAAGACATATAGAATGTACATATAGAGTTATATGGCATTAACACTGATAGTCATTGTCCAGTAATCATCGGAAAATCACAGTTAAGCTTTGAGCGCTAAGCATTTCAAACTTTTAATTGCTTCTCCTGCAAAATGTATTCCAAATGACATCCATCATTCTTGCAGTGGACTCTTCATTTGTTACTGTTTCTCCCAGATATTTGAATTTTTCCACTTCTTTAAAAGATAAATTTCCAATTTTTATATTTCCATTTCGTACAATATTCTCGTCACGAGACATAATCATATACTTTGCCTTTTCGGGATTTACTTCCAAACCTATCTTTTTACTTGCTTAGAGTAAAATTTCCGTGTTTTCCCTAATCGTTTATGGATTTTCTCCTAACATATTCATGTCATCCGCATAGACAAGCAGCTGATGTAACCCGTTCAATTCCAAACCCTCTCTGTTATCCTGGACTTTCCTAATGGCATACTCTAGAGCAAAGTTAAAAAGTAAAGGTGATATTGCATTTCCTTGCTTTAGCCCACAGTGAATTGGAAACGCATCTGACAGTAACTGACCTATACGGACTCTACTGTACGTTTCACTGAGACACATTTTAATTAATCGAACTAGTTTTTTGGGAATATCAAATTCAATAAGAATATCATATAAAACTTCTTTCTTAACCGAGTCATATGCCTTTTTGAAATCTGTGAATAACTGATGCACTGTACCCTTATACTCCCATTACTATAGCTGCTATTTCACTATCAAAGTTCTTTGACAAAGAATATGATAAAATATTTTATTAAAGATCGTTTATAGTCTAAAAGATAGGATTTGGGGTATATTACACTACATAAAATCTTTTATAAAATATTTTATCAAAGATGACCTAAAATTAGGAACAAAAGCTCACCTAACACTTGTTCCAGAACAGTGAACACGTGTTCCGAGGATTTTTTGATACTAATATTTATGCGTTAAGTTCATAACACCATGAATGAATAACAGTATTATGCTTAATATCAGAGAGAGAAATTCGCTCCAGCGCCGGGGATCGAGCCCGGGTCCTTGGTTTTACGTACCAAGCGCTTAAACCATTGAGCTACGCCGAAGTCCAATTCACAGCACCGGATCGAACTCCCCTCCTCCAGTATTTTTTTTTTCCTTTGTGGCCTGACTCCAAGTTGGGCATATATGTTGACATTTTATTAAGCCGGAGCGATTTTTTCTCCTCTAATATTAATTGTTACCATAACAGATATATTCTGTAAAACCAAAAAAATAATAATCTTTAGTAAATTCTTCTAGCAACAGTGCATTTTTCTGTACAGATTACTGCGAATATTAATGTGGAATCCCGGCCACCAAGTCACTCAACTGAGTGCGCTCCTTGTATAATGGCAGTTGGTTTAATAAAATGTCCCCTTCATTCGGAACGATAGATGTGAATAAAGAGTGACAATTGTATTTCGGGTGGGTTAGATATTCATATAGATATTAATAACTACTTAAGAAACTTGGAGAGAATTTTTTTCGTATTTATTTTATATAATAATTTTTTCTTCTTTTCTCGCCCATTGTAGCATTGATAAGCAATAGGCCTCTACCAAATTTTGACTGCATCATTTTTCATATGGAGTAAATAAACTCATAGGTATCTTTACATTCCCAAGGTTCAAATATTCTTTCATGATGAAGGATTGAGATGTCTAGTAATAAATTTCAGGAACCAAAAAGCGGGGCAGAGTTTCTGATTGTTTCCGTATAGGTCAGTTTCTATCTGATACTTTTCCAATTCACTGCGGACTAAAGCAGGGAGATGCACTATCACCTTTACTTTTTAACTTCGCTCTAGAATATGCCATTAGGAAAGTTCAGGATAACAGGCAGGGTTTGGAATTGAACGGGTTACATCAGCTTCTTGTCTATGCGGATGACGTGAATATGTTAGGAGAAAATACACAAACGATTAGGGAAAACACGGAAATTTTACTTGAAGCAAGTAAAGCGATCGGTTTGGAAGTAAATCCCGAAAAGAGAAAGTATATGATTATGTCTCGTGACCAGAATATTGTACGAAGTGGAAATATAAAAATTTGAGATTTATCCTTCGAAGAGGTCGAAAAATTCAAATATCTTGGAGCAACAGTAACAAATATAAATGACACTCGGGAAGAAATTAAACGCAGAATAAATATGGGAAATGCGTGTTATTATTCGGTTGAGAAGCTTTTCTCATCCAGTCTGCTGTAAAAAATATCCTAAAGTTAGAATTTATAAAACAGCTATATTACCGGTTGTTTTGTATGGTTGTGAAACTTGGACTCTCACTTTGAGAGAGGAACATAGGTTAAGGGTGTTTGAGAATAAGGTTCTTAGGAAAATATTTGGGGCTAAGCGGGATGAAGTTACAGGAGAATGGAGAAAGTTACACAACACAGAACTGCACGCATTGTATTCTTCACCTGACATAATTAGGAACATTAAATCCAGACGTTTGAGATGGGTAGGACATGTATCGCGTATGGGCGAATCCAGAAAGGCATATATTGTGTTAGTTGGGAGATCGGAGGGAAAAAGGCCTTTGAGGAGGCCGAGACGTAGATGGGAGGATAATATTAAAATGGATTTGAGGGAGGTGGGATATGATGATAGAGACTGGATTAATCTTGCACAGGATAGGGACCGCTGGCGGGCTTATGTGAGGGCGGCAATGAACCTTCGGGTTCCTTAAAAGCCATTTGTAAGTAAGTATATATATATATATATATATATTTTTTTTTCATTTAGACGTCATTTCCAGATTTTTTTATCATCCTAACCTTCACATAATACCCTAACCTTTTTTGTGTTCTTTGTATTTCATTCAAACCGAGTTTACTCTTTAAATCGTCTTTCTGTTTTTGACAGTTTCATTCTATTCTATTTGTAGCTCACATTTACTCTCACTTTAACCCAAAACGTACACTGCAAAATAAAATTGACAGAAGTAGCTAAAGTGATGTGCGCAATGAAGTTTCTTCATTTCATTTCATGCAATACTGTTTAATTATGCACCAAGGGAAGGGGAAACGCAACAAAACTGGAATTAAAAGCAAACACAGTGAACAATACACTGCAGTCACTGTTGTTTCTGGACTCTGCGCCCCTTCATGAAAGGTAAATGAGATGGTTTATGTACAGTCCAGTTCTTAGAATTGACTAGTATTGCAACCCTTACTGACTTCATAATCAGGTACAACCTCTTGCTTGTACAGTCATTGTCTCGCAAGTCTAGAGAAGAATGCGTGTAGCCCGAGACTGGAAGTTCATCACCAGCTACTGAATCAATCTACGTGTATCAATTTCAAAATTAGGTCTTTGTTTGGGCCCCATCCATCAGTCGTTTAAGAGGTCTACCTGATCTTCTATATTCTCTTGGTGTGTAAAAGATCACGATCTTTGGGATTCTAATGTTATCCATTCTGGAGACATGGGGTGTAGCCAATTGTATTTGTAATTGTTAATTTTGTTTTCAACAGATTCAACCTTCAATTCTTCTAGAATGCCTTCGTTTCTCTTCAAATCTATAAGGGTATATACTGCTGTTCTGAAAATTTTCATTTCATCAGTTTTTAACTAGGTGCTGTTGATCGATCAAAATATATAATGGATTAATCGATATATTAGCCTAATCGGGTTTTGATCGATTTTAAAATAGTACATTATGCAACGAGCCTATAATGAAGGTAATTAAGAAGCGAGTATGGATGCTCGTTTCATAATTTTCGTATGAGCTTCTTAATTACCATTATAGGCGAGTTTCATACGACTTTTTATGCTCGACCATATTTCTAACTTGATATTATTAATTTTCTTTGTATCTGACCTTGGCCAATGTCCCGTATGTTGTGAGATGTGCGCAGACGCGAAAGTATTGATTTTTTCCGAGGAACAGATGTTCACATTGACCTTGCTAGGCCATAAGAACCTACAGATATAACATTGAAATAAAATTAGACATTGAAAAACGAGATGACAAATTGAATTTATTTGAATATTATTTACAATTAACGCTAATCATTATAGTAACAGAACATAATCTTCTGCGACAATATTTGATTTCCAGCCTCCGTGACTTTTCGCTAATTTTCTTTGGATTGCATATCCGAGAATAATCGATACTTGTGGTTTTATAACGATAGAAAGCTGACCTGACATTGGCTGAACAGCTGTAACCTAAGTCGTCATTGGCTGAAAGACCTGACCTTTAATGAGTAGGGTACTTTAATGACATGCATTAAAGGTCTGCTACCAGGTGTATAATTACTACATTTCGGCGTGGTCGAGCATAAAATGTTTTAATATACTGTAATACACCATTACTGTGAAATTTAACTTGTGTTCGGTGATAAGCATAAATATTAAATGTTGTATATCTGCATATATTGTATCGTTATAGTACAAAACAACTATTTAAATTATTTACTAACATATTTATTATGAGGCTTATAATTTATTGTGTCAATTTCTCCGGGAATTTTTGAGACAAACATAAATAACAAAAAGTATGAAGACTCACCTAGTTAATACTGCTTCATCCATGATTTTAAACATGTGAGTGCATTCACATGCTCCGAATTAAGTGCAGCTCTACGTTTAGTAACAATGTTTCCTGCATTACTAAACGTTCGTAATTAAATACTATTTTGACTTTTATTGGACTTTGCACTAGAAATGCCACCTTTTGGAGTTTTCTGTAGACATTTAAATTACAAAATCTTCTGTTATAGTCTGTATTGAAAATATGATTTATCTTCTGAATTAGCAACGATTACTTGATCATCCGCAAAGCATCGTGTTTTTTTTTTTATTTTGTCGAATTTGTTGGTGAAATGCCTGGTGAATAGATCTGATTTTATTTGTCTGTCGTTTCGTTCATACTCGTATATTATTACTGAAACTCAAGATCAGTATAATTATTATCCTTCTTCAACTCTGAATAGATCCACTCACTAGAGGACGTATAACAATGCGGTTCTACTTATTATTGCATAGCCCAAAAAGTGTATGTTGCTCAGTACACTTCAACATGGGTCCCACTTACAGTTTTTAGCACTTCTAAACGGCATTTGAACTTTTTTTAGATATTTGTTAGCATATCAGGGATATCTTTCTGGATTTCTTTAATTACCAGTACTCTTCCTTGAAGAATTAAGAGTATTACGCACAGGGCTTCAATATATGACCTTAATGTACCCCAAATGAAGAACTGCAGGTATGAGAGTGATGTCTGGAAAACGTGGGGATCATGGTGTCGGTCCATCGCGACCCATCCATCAACTAAGAAATAAATTTATCATTAAGACATTATCTAAAAACGACATAATGTAGTCATGAGACGCTTCATCTTGTTGAAAATTATCGATTACTAATTCCTCTCTTAAGATATGAGATATATTCTAGCATGTCAAAATAAACCTCTGATATGAAGGTCTTCTTTGTGAAAATGAAAGAGCCTACCAACTTATGCTGAAGTCCCACACCAAATGTTTACTTTAGGATTATCACGCATTTATTTACGAATGTTGTATACCCACATAACATTCGTGAATAAATGCGTAATAATCCTATGCCCCACATTCGAATGTTATTTCTGTTGACATGACATGACACGACACGTGAGTAATAACAGCACAATCTTGAGGTAATCATAGTTGACTTTGGTGTCAATTCAGAATGCCATGAGCAAACATTTGGCTTTAAAGCTTCAACAGTCTGCATTTGATAAGGTCTGTGACGTAATCGTTTATGCAAAGTTATATGAAATGCTGACATCGATTGGAATAGCTCGTGGAAATTTTTCCTTTTGAGAACTGCGTGTGAATGATGTTTAGACACTATGAATATATTCTTGAGAGACTTAGGATGTCTATTTCGTGTCATATCTTCCAGACAGCCAGTTTCTGAAAGATGTTAAACCATATTCTGATGATTATTAGTTTATAAAAATCTGGCTTTCGGGTATCGATCCCGGGCCCCTTCGCTTAGCGCGCGAAAGCTCTACCGACTGAGCAACCCCAGGAACTATACACGACACCGTCACAATTTTTCCTTTTATATCCACACAACTCACATGAGCTGACAAGACGCCAGAACTCAACTATGAGTGCACACAAATACTGTGTGACTTTAAATTGTGGCTTTCTGTTAACGTACCTCCAGTAACGAATGTATTATACAAATCTGGCTTTCAGGTAGTAGCTCCCTGTAAAGCAGGTTTCAATAATTTCAAGGAAAAATTGTTCCGGAGCCGATTATTAGTTTAAATGGAGGGATATTTCTACACTTTTGGCGATGTTTTCTTAGGACGGCAATTGCAAATCCAAATTCTACAAACCAAATTACATACTGGGACTTCCCTGCAACGTCGTCATAATGTTTTTTTTCCTACTACATTGTGGATCATTAAGAGAAAAGGAAAGGAAAATATAATTTAGTACTGAATGAGGACAATCTAGCAACTTTTTATATCGTAAACTGTTGGTATCCTAGTAACCAACGTAAACATGAGAAAGACTGCCTACACAAGCTTTTTAGTTAAGGTAGCATCTGTAAATAAAATGTCTGTAACTGATGTCGATGCCAATATATTGCTGAGAGAGTCCGCGCAGCACGACTAATTTTATACACGAATTTCGCCCGTAGCGAGTTTTCGCACAAGTTACATTGGCTCATGGCCTAATTACTAATAACATAACATTCGGCTGTGACTCAGTGTTAGAAAGTATTTGAAATTGTGTAATGTTTTGTATTACCACGGATCCCGTAACAGGTGCCCATATCGGGGAAAGACGTATTTTGCGTCAAAACAGTGTCCTACTTCTTTTGAATTGGTTATTATTAAAAGGCACTATAAATAATTTTTTTCAGTACTCGGGTGATCAAAAAAAAAAAAAAAGGTTCTGTTCTCTTAATAATTGAGATGTATTTGTGTTGTTGTTTAGCATTGCTCGTGGAGTATAATTCCTTTGTTTCATCCTTTATTAAATGCAGAAAAAATTAAGAAATCCATCAAAATATCCATGTGTCCAAAATTGATGTACAATTATTGCCTTTTAATAATGACCAAATTCTTGCAAATCTGGCTTTCAGGTGACTTGTGAAGCTGACTTGAATAATTTCAAGGGAAAAATTGTTATGGGGCCGGGTATCGAACCCGGAACCTTTTTCTACCGACTGAGTTACCCGGAAACTGTACCAGACACCAGCTCATTTTTTCTATTTATATCCACATACTACATGTGGACTGACAAGACATCAAAGACCCAACATTGAGTGCACACAAACTCTGTGTGACTTGAATTGTGGTTTTCCGTTAACGAACAGTGACGTATATTACTCATATCTGGTTTTCGGATATAGCTCTCTTGAATAATTACGTAATTATAATTAACGACTGAAATAGAGACAGGATCCATCGCTGTGGAGTAACGGTTATCATGTCTGACCGTGATACGAGCGGGTCCGGATTTAAATCCTGGTTGGTACAAGTTACATTGTTGAGGTTTTTCAGGTGTTTTTCCTCACCAATTAAGAAGAAATGCTGGGTAAATTTCTGCGCTGAACCCTGGACTCATCTCGTTAGAAGGGTGCGGCAAAACATCCTCCCTAATTTAAAGGCTAAATAAAGAACAGATGGATCAAAATAAGGAAACTGTATTAATATGAACTGTATCTAAACAGTGGGAAATTTAGCTTTACGTGCGTTGCCATAGCGATATCAAATGACATGCGCAAAACAACTAGAATTGAATAGGACATTGAATACACGGAATTGACATTCAATTAGTGCAAATTTCAATCTGTAACGAATTCCAACTATGCCGTGGACGGGTTAAGAAGGTGCTTACGCTGTGGTATCGTTTCTGGTACGTGGTAATTCCGTTGTCGCTGCTCAGATGTTTCCCGGACACTTAATTTCTTCACGTGGCGACGTCCCCTGGCCAGCACGATCACCAGACCTTGCACCCTGCAATCTTTTTCTATGTTGGGCATTATAAGGCTGAGGTGTTCAAACATCGGCCGAGGACTTTGCCAGACCTAAGAAATGCAATACAGGAAGAAATTGGTCTTATTCCTCAAGAAATGCTAGTTAGAGTGATTCAGGATTTCCGAAGTCGCATTCAACAATGCATTGATAGTGAAAGACACCACTTGAGAGACACGTTATTCAAAAAATGAAAAATTTCCACTGTTAAGATACAATTCATATTAATAAAGTTTCCTTATTTTGATCCATCTGTTTTTTATTTCAACTTTAAATTAGGGAGGATATTTTGCCGCAGCCTTTATTATCACCTTCATCTCACTCAGACACAGCAGTTGATAATGCGTCGTAAAATAACCAACTTAAAAAATAGAGATAGGACTGTGTGAACACCTTGTACTTTTTTTCTGTATCCGGTATTTGTAATATACAGTATTTACCGTTGTCGAAGAAATTGCAGTAGTTTGAGAAAATTGCTCCTCGTATTTCAGAAATAAGGATGAATTTGGGGCTACGTGTATTTGCCTAGCCTTATTAGGGATGATTGTACGTTATTTCCACACAGAGGGTTTATGCCGTCGCTTCTATCCAGACGCAATTGTGCAACACAGGAAGGGCTGGAGGAATCTTTTCATATCGCAGTCTCATGATTGGATGGAGCGTGGAAATACGCAGGAAGACAGGAAATCAAACAGTTGCATGTTTTACTTGGATTTAATCTCAAGCAGAAGCGGCCTGTTTGTATAGCAAATGTTCCGAACAGTTTGAAACAATACACTTCCCCGCATAGCTGCTGCACCAGTCTCAAGCTAATCAATTCCTGCAACAGCTTTGGCTCTGGCCTACATCATAACATATTCACAATTGACCAAAACTATGTTTAGTTAGTGGCATCTGTTGTTGAATAGTAATGGTAACAATACTGCCCTACCCCCACCCCACACTTGTATGCCATTCAGAGCCTCGGTCAGAAAACGCATTAAGTTTCGTCCCACCACGAGTTTAATCTTTTGCTAGTCGCCTTTATAACCCTTTAACTCCCTTATAATAAGTGTTTCTCTGCTCAATCCCAAAACTTGACCACAAAATTTAATTTAGATGTCTGCCAATTTTCCGGATTTAGGCGGGAGATTCCGGATATCGAATAGATCAGATTAGTGAAGCCTATAGGGGAGACTCGGCTAATTCCGCAATATTAAGAAGTAGGGGAGAGTCGGGTAGTAGGCCTATCGGACATCGGGTAGTATTCGACAGTGCGTTTCTTTCATCTACCACCATATGGTAGTACCTGAATGACATGGTTACGTTTCTCTATGCGACATCACAGAAACGTAACCATGTCAATCAGGTACTATCATCATGTGGTAGATGAAAGAAACACACTGTCCGATATTACCCGATGTCCGATACTACCCGACTCTCCCCTAAATCTATCATATTTTTATCAAAATGTTTATTGAAAAATATTATCAAGGTATGTAGACATGGACGAAAACTTTAATTACCAAATGAGATAAAGAGACCTATTAAAATGCATATATATTCAGTTGTAGAATTTTACTGCAAGCAAGTAAAGAAATAGGTTTGGAAGTAAATTCCGAAAAGACAAAGTATACCTATTATTATGTCTCGTGACGAGAATATTGTACCAAATGGAAATATAAAAATTGGAAATTTATCTTTTGAGGAGGTGGAGAAGTTCAAATATCTTGGAGCAACAGTAACAAAAATAAATGATATTCGGGAGGAAATTAAACACAGAATAAATATGGGAAATGCCTGTTATTATTCGGTTGAGAAACTTTTATCATCCAGTCTGCTGTCAAAAAATCTGAAAGTTAGAATTTATAAAACGGTTATATTACCGGTTGTTCTTCATGGTTCTGAAACTTGGACTCTCACTTTGAGAGAGGAACATAGGTTAAGGATGTTTGAGAATAAGGTTCTTAGGAAAATATTTGGGGCTAAGAGGGATGAAGTGACAGGAGAATGGAGAAAGTTACACAACACAGAACTGCAAGCATTGTATTCTTCACCTGACATAATTAGGAACATTAAATCCAGACGTTTGAGATGGGCAGGGCATGTAGCACGTATGGGCGAATCCAGAAATGCATATAGAGTGTTAGTTGGAAGGCCGGAGGGAAAAAGACCTTTAGGGAGGCCGAGACGTAGATGGGAAGATAATATTAAAATGGATTTGAGGGAGGTGGGATATGATGATAGAGAATGGATTAATCTTGCTCAGGATAGGGACTAATGGCGGGCTTATGTGAAGGCGGCAATGAACCTCCGGGTTCCTTAAAAGCCAGTAAGTAAGTAAGTATATATTTAGTTATACATACATTACAGTTGAAAAAGAACAACTCGGGTAATTCCGCAACAGTGCGGATAAATCCGCAATAGGACTTGGCTAATTCCGCAGTCGTAAATAATTATGAAATACATTACGAAAGTAACATAAAAGGAAGAATTTAGATGTAACAATGCTCACTTTGTTCAAAGCTGTGTAGCAAAACACGAAAAATAGCTAACTTTCGATGTTTCACTGTATTGCCGACAGAGGAGTCGACCAATATCCTTGATTTTTTTTCTACAGCACTGCAGAGGACATGCCTCCTGTTGACAGCCTCTCGAAACTTACGTTCACGCTATTGTAAAGCCGTAGTAAAATCATATATGCACTACTGCGGAATTAGCCGAGTTTCCCCTAATGCATCTGTTCCTAAATATAAGATTCATATGTTCTTAAATTGTAATTGTTCATCTTTATGTAAATATGCTATTTAAGTAATTCTCTTTTGTTACAGGTAAGTCCATGGAACTTTCTTCACGTCTCGCTGAATATGAACAGTAAGTCATAAACGTATAATCAATACTTCACAAGTAACATAGAATTTCATGTATTTCAAATTTTATCTTCAGTACCATTACATTTGTTAAAGGATGGCAAATAAAAACTTAAAAATTCAGAATTAGGCTTTCCGATGATCATTCGTGTCATGGAACTTGACATTTCCACGTTCCGGAACTACGTATAGGTTCCATCATCAGAGCAAAAAATAAGATCAGATCTGGTCTTACTTTTTGCCTTAGTGATGGAACCTTTATGTAGTTACGGAACGTTGAGAATGTCATGTTCCAAGACACTGTAGATCGTCCGAAAGCCTAACTCTGGACAGTCGCTGTTAAAGCCTAAAAACTCATATAGAGTCAAGTAGGGCTAATATGATACAGTAAAAAAAAAAGTCCGGGCAATTTGATACAGACTTTAAAATGCATTGAAGGCTCAGTTTGAAAATGTTTAAAACTGCGATTATGGATGTACATTTTATGCTCTTTAAGGAGCAATATTGAACAAAGTTTAGAAAAATCATTATCAGTCTCTTAAACGCATTAAAAGAAAAGGAAGTTTTATTGCTTGAAAAATTTTTGATGAGATATTCACTTAATTTTCTCATCGCTCTAGAATGAATAAAGACAATTTTTTTTTAGTTTTCTTTTACTCAGAATAGTGTCAGCTTTATTTTTCTTTGAATAAAAACAGTGAATGTTGATCAGTGTAGCAGTAATTAGTATGTTAATGAGAAGGGCTATTATGGTACGCTAGAAGGGCTATTACGATATTATGTTTGCTATTAAAGAAATTGACCAACTTAATCAATGTTCTAACTTAAAGTAATTTATTACCTCTTGAGGGGTATTTCATAATTTCTCACTTCTTAAAGGGTGTTTGAATTACTTGTTGAAACCTACAATACAGTATCAGTGAAACAAATTACAAATATTTTTAGTTCATGTTGAATCTTTCGTACGCTACTTTTAACACTTGAATATAAATAATTGATTAAATGGCGATCTTACTCGTGTTAATTATGTATGTGTGGCTTACAGCTGTTTCGGTGCTACTTGACACCATCCTCAGAGCCTATTAGATCTCGGCGCTATCTCAGCTAGCTCGAATTCTCAACACACAGATCAATTTCAGAACACACACACTATTTGATACAACTCATCACACGAACGCACCCACACAACAGGCAGCGAAGTTGAGATAGCGCCGAGATATAGTTAGCTCTGAGGATGGTGTCAAGTAGCACCGAAACAGCTGTAAGCCATACATACTTACATAATTAACACGAGTAAGATCGCCGTTTAATCAATTATTTATATTTTTAGTTATTTACTTAACAATTTTAGCTTAATAGTCATTCTTAGTCTAAAATTTAACACAACTTCGGAAAATAAATTCAACGTTATTTTTAAAATTCTTCAAATAAAGAGTGGTGGCAAGGAATGGGCTGGTCTTGTTGACAAGTCAGAGATACAGATGCCACAAACTAGGAAGCTGCCTGGAGAGGGGAAGTGGTAGAGCTAACGGAGGGGTCCCACCTAGGCTCCGATACCCAGGTATAGTCATATTATCTGAAAAGTTGACCTCTTGGCAATGTATTCAAGATGTACCCTCCCTATGCAGCCTTCTCAACTGTTATTAGAACTGAGCTGTACCGTTCTAGTCCACAGTGCACAGCAGTAGGCGGACAGTGGTAGGGGAGAAGTGCTCTATGCGCCTGCGCGAACGACACAGCTTGCTAGTTTGAGGCATCCTGTAGTTGCCATAAGGATTGCCACAGGACACGACTGCCTGGCGGAATATTTATATAAACTAGATATTTTTCATCACCTCAATGTGTCATTTGTAATGGGGAAAATTCTATTATGAATTGGGAACATTTAAATGTTTGTAAAAAAACTTGTAAATTTTAAATACTCTATGGGGAGTTTTTTACTGGTCTGCCAGAAACCAAATGACGTTGAATCAATCTGGTTGAGCATTAAATACATACATACATTATTTAAAAACGTATTTTAATTTATTGTATCATAGATTGAGAAAATTATTGCCTTACACACAAAAAAAAATGTATTTGAACATACAGCAATTTTCTATCATTTACAGTAACGTGTTAAAGTTTCAGTAAATTGTATACATTTTAATGGGAAAAGAGGTGATTACAAAAGTTGCTATTTGATTTTAACTCAGTTGTCACATGTAATACATTAAACATCTGTGTTTCGCAATAGCCTTGCTTCATTGCTCTGTATAATATGACCAGATTTATAGCACTGTATCAAATAGCCCTATAGGGCTATCACAATAGCCCACACAGAAGTCTATTATGATACACTGGTTTTGTTTTAATTTTTTCCTTTAACTCAATAGCCTTCATTATATCTAAAGTAGCACATGACTTAATTTTTTTTTTCGAATTTTTTATATGTTCGTTGATAAAAAAAATTACAGCTGAAGATTGATTTTTTTTTATCATACTAGCCCTACTTGACCCTAAGTGAAGAATTGTTTAAGAAATGGAGCATCTTCGGAAAGTACTACATGATATACTGTACATATCAGTTGTTCCGAGAAAGAAAGAAAGTTATTTGGAGAGTCAGATTTCACCTCTAATATGGTTTAATGCATTCACTTTTATTGGACATAGGCCTATGCTTCCTACCAAAGTATTGTTTTTGATTGTGTTGTCAATCTAACTTTGAAATCCATATACCTATTAACAAAATTCAGTACCAGTAAATTCTGTGTACAGGGTGTCCGACAAGTTCCACATCATAGAGTAAATTATAATACTTGCTCTATATGAGCGTCTCCAAGTTCATAACGTCTGGAGGTGAAACTTAATGCTATTGAGAATGCGTTGTAACATTATCAGCAGTGGTTTCACGACACTTTTCCTCAATCCGTGTTCGTAGATGTTGCAGACCACAAATCTTCACTTCGTTCACCTTTTTCTTCAGATAACTACTTAAGGTGAAGTCTAAGGGATTTAAATCTAGCGACCTTGGAGACCATACTCTGAGTTCTCTACGTCATATCCACCGATTAGGGAAGTTCTCGTCGAGCTAACTTCGCACACTACAAATTTTATGATATCGCCTATGATGTGGGACTTATCGGACACCCTGTATAATATCAAACTCATAAGCAAATTAACGAGAAACCATAATTCACTCTTTGTTAGTGAAGTTTATTTGCCTGCACCTTTATCTCCCACGCTTTCGCACAGTTCTCTGAAATTTTACATCAAACTTAATTAAATTCAGCAGGTTAACTGTGTGAAATAGAGATTTATTAGCTTATCAGAAGTGTGAAGGAAGGTTATAGCATATAATAAGATTATGCTCGGTACTTCGTACCTATGTATAAATGTAGCCCCTCATATTTAATCCCTTTTCGAGTTTAAATGCCCTTCGGATCGATAATCCACTTACGTTTTCTAAATATCTATATAACATACAGTACAAAACTTTCCCGATTCAGAATGGTTTGTCGGACTGTGAGATCAATACTTTTGCTCTTGTACGGTGTGTAGGCTACAATTCATCCTCGACAAAATTTCATGTCTTACAAGTTATTAGAACTTCTTCTCAAACAAATTGGTATCAAAGTTTCAGATAATTTGTAAAACTGTTATTTGGAACCTGATGTTTGAGGTGGACATATAGAACTGTCCTGAAAAAAAAACTTTTCCCATTTCTAGTAACTGTTTTATGACGGCTGAACAACATATTATTTAAAATATCTCTCGATTAAAATTATCATGGTGAATAAGACTCTGTTGAATAGATAAAGGGTGATCTATTTGCGTTGTTCTTTGAACTGCTGGCCTTTCAAAGAAGACACGAATCTGATCACGAGGAAGTTATACGAACTTCAATAGAGCTCTTCGAACACCATATTCACGGTAAAAATGACGCTGAACTGCTCTTACACTTTAAAATTTTGCTAAGGATAACACACATTTCGCTCGTTACAAGGTTATATAAATGCTCAGTTTTATTCTAAAAATGTTGTTTTTGTTGTCTATACCAAAATTGTCGGACCATCGGATCTGTGCCCCCGGTAGATATGCGAACTCTAATTCCTTCTCAGCCTCGGTAATTCATTTCTCTCCCTGCATTCCTATCTCTCTCCCTTTCTCTCCCCCACTACTCACAACATTGGCCTTCTTGCGGGACAGTTTACAATATTTGCACTTGTAGTCCAGTGTTGTCAACTCAACATGAATACTGTAGCACGGAGTGACGAAAGAAAAATTATTAAGCAAGTACGTAATAGCATTTTGCGATGAAGGGAAACAAACAGGTCAATATCTGTTTCCTATAAATCAGGCAACGAAAAGAGCAACTGATATCACAGGTGAGGCTTATTTTATTTCAATTGATTATGTATTAAAATTACTTACTTAACTAATAGGCCTACTAATAACACAACATTTAATGTAATTTATATAGACAGGTCAGATCTCCTAATAAAGAAAATCAGGAGAGAGGGAGTCTGTGCAGGAGATGAAAAGCTAGAATCACCAGAGAAGAACAGACCAAGGGAACTTTTAATTATTGTAGATGATATGAACCGATGTATTGTAAGAAGAAAGATACAAGAATTTTATACCGTTCAGAAAGAAGTTTCAACATTGAAGAAATTACTGAAGCTTGCGAGAGAAGTAATAATTTCCAAGGTTTGCGAGAAAAACTACGGAAAGTGGTTCGAGACATGGGATTTAGGTTTTAAAAATGTAGAAATACAAGATGTATGTTGATTGAAAGAAATAATATTGTAGCATGGAGGACCAGTTTTTTTATGACACCGTTTGACGGAGGTTTGGCAACATCCCTATTCGGCAAGGTTCGTGGCCTGCTGTTTAACGTGGTGGGAGGAAAGCGGGTGGAATGGAGTCAGTACAGGCGTTGACTTTTCCAAGAATGACGAAGCAATTAAGGGGCACAGATCCAATGATCCGACAATACTTCTTGACAAAAATTGTTTCGTAAGCTCAAAACGCACTGAATTTAATGCGTAAAAAATATATGTCACAGTTTAAGGGAGTAGGTACACCATTGGCTCGCAAAAATTTAGTGAATTTATTTTTTTTATATCTTAGCTACTGTAAAAGCTAGATGAGCAAATATAGTCATTAACTCTGAACTAAATATGGCCTAGGACATTTGTCATATAAATCATTGCCCATTTCTTTGATTTTCATATTTACCGGGTTCAAAATCTGCACGGTGTACAGCACAAATTCACTTTTCTCGTCTTTCTTTTGTCACAAGGAAAAGCAAATGGTGTATCGGGTCTTTGCTTACTTGAACGGCATTAGATGCACAACATAATACACTACACATTCGCCCATTTTGTAAATTACAGCCTGTACTACTAACAAAAATAAATACCGGTAACTGAATATAAAATAACGTTATAAAAGTTCAAATGGTTCACATAACATAAAAATCCTTGCTTCCTTCGTAATAGCAAGCCACCAAATCTCTATGCGACACTAGTACAAATTCTGCAACACAAACAAGTTTTATTAATGGTTCGCATTAATGATTGTTATTTTAAAACACTGGAAATACGTTTAATGCTTAGTTTTAAATCACAGTCACATCATAATACAAACTCTCATTCTTCTACGTTTACCGATAGCATGCCTCGTGTGGTATCATACAAGCTGAACTGTCAACGAAATAAGGCCGGAACTTCACGATGGCCTCGGAGAAACTGAATAACAGCCTCATTCTCTGATCTAGACCAACACAAATACCATTAGAGTCAACATCTAGACTGGAAACACATTGTGTAACGATAGTCCTGTGCTTTAAGCCATCAGGGAATGTGATGGTATTGTAATTTTGGGAAATAAGATATGACAATAAATTGAAGTAAAATGTAAAATGAATGAAATATTACTCGGCATCTGTCTTCCCGGCATAATTCTCTTGTTTTATAAGCCGTCATGGATGAAATGTCGATTTTGTCGGTGAATACTTGCAGACTGATTACATCACGAATTGTAAAATATTAGTGGAAAATCTGTCATTGTTTTAAAATGAATATATTTTCTATTAGAAAGGTCACAAAACTGAGTGTCAGTCCGACACCTAGGAGAAAGAAGACGAGGTTAAGGTCTCCAAGCCTCAACATGCTGATGCCATTATCCTCCGAGGCCGCCGTCGACTGTTTCTCCCGCTTGATCTGTTGGTCCCACTTCCTCACCAGTCCCGCTTCCACCATGCGTCCTAAGAGATTGTGAAGTCTCGAGGCGTAGGGCGAACCCGTTGGGATCATGTAGGACACGAAGTACTCTTTTGGGGTCTCCGCCACCAAGTGCAGTTTCTGACCTAGTCTCCTCTTGTATACCTGAGCCTTCAAGTCGCTGGTCAGCAGGCATACATTCTTGTCAGTGGTCACTTGTGTCAACGCTGCCCACTCGTCCTGGACGTAATTGAGTTTCAAAGCCAGATTTTTCAAGTCTGATGACTCGAAAGTATCGAAGAGATTTAAGTCGCTGAACAGTATTTGAAGACTTGACATATCAAGCTGTTTGAGTGTGTCGATGTCCTTGTGGAAGTGGGGGTGCGTGATGACATCCAACAGTGATCTCTGGAATGCTGTCATCAAAACCACGCTGAAAACTATGCAAGTTGAAAGGAAAATTCTCTGGGATGTAAGTGTGATCCTGGTGAGCCAAGGAAGCACCATAGTTATCAACACGGTCCAGGTGTCCACAGCATTGATGAAACACGATACTGGGCGATGATTCGATTGACTGAAGTAGACCTTCATGTGGAGCTTCCTCAGGACATACCACAAGGCTGCACATGTGATGAAGACGGCCAGGAGAGATATCCAAAAATAAGTACTGAAACATTTGGAAATAACTTCCCACACATGTACTTTCTCTGCTTTTGGCACGAGGATCACAAGTTTCCGCGTGTGGAATGCAGGCATTGTGAATTGTATGCGGTTGGTGCCATAATACTTTATATAAACATCTTTTATTATTATATCCACTTGTCTTTTTAGTAGATATTCCATTGCTCCAGTGCTGATGTTTCCAAAAATCGAGCCAATCTCATTCGTTTGATTGATAAGATTTATAGTGAAATTCATGTATTTAGCCAAATTGTGCAAAACGTGTTCATCACGTCCAAGGTAATAGTCATCAAGATCATCTGTAGATGTTGTGGATGATACGACTCGAAGCTCATACCCTTTGAGGTTCCACGTGCGTTGAAGATATGTTATGGGAAGAGTCGGCAGTTCTTCAGGATCTACTCGCCACATTTTATTTTCTTCGCTTGTAATGAAAGGATTATGTGCAAGAATAATTTCGTCTTGTTCTTCCGAATGTTTCAAGAATTTAATGATGGTAATAACGTTGAGAATTCCATAATTTTTCCACAGTTTCGCAAATAACTTTTTATAATTGTTGTTACTCAAGTTGTCCGTATGTTGCAGAACTGATAATAACAAATAATTATCATGTGGCTTCCACTCATTCATTGGATATTCGTCGTCACCAAAGTCGAGAAAATCAAACAATGAACTTTCATCAAACGAAACGATCAGATATGAATGTTCAGATTCGAAAGGATATTCATGAACTTTTCCTTCAATTACTAAATAATTAGGCACATCTGGAGACTGTTCATGATCAGTATTCATATTCTGATAGATCACTATGATGGTTACGTCGAGAAGGTCATTGAAGTGTCTAAGCAAAAGGTTTGCTACATCGCACTCCTCTGTACGTTCACATAGTACAACAACAGTTAATATTTCTGTGTTACTGAAGTAGAATGATGACACTGGCCATAAGATTGTAGTATTCATCCAACTCTCAGCTTCTGCCCAGGTTTTAAATAATTCTCTTTCCACCCTATTTACCAGCATTGATGTAGGGCACGTGTCACCAAATTGAAACCCAAGATAAGTAAGAAATATAAAGACCACAACTTTCGCCTTTGGACACATGACCGATTCTGAATGCTGTGATGTATTGCACAGTAGAGTAGGCTTCATGTCCCCCTTTTTATAATTATAATAACAAGAATAGTACTTAATTTTCTAAATGGCCGAAACTTATATGAGAAAGTGTATTCATATAGTAATTGTTTTTCCTTTCAAAATGAATGTCATAACATACCCGTAACACTAGCATACAATAATTATTTTAAGATGTTAAATTTGTAAATATTTACGCTCATGCCTTTCGGTTATATTTTCCTAAAAATACTTTTCTTTTTCATATAAAATTGCTTTCTTTGAGGTTTGGCAAAATATAAAACAACTACCTTACTTGTTTTTACAGGAACGCGTTAGAGTAGTATACTGTTAGGGCAGTTATATGGATGCATTCAAATTAATTAAATATTTATTTATTTATTTATTTGTTTACTTATTTATTTATTTACTTATTAATTTACATATTATATATTCATTTATTTATTTATTCATTCATTCATTTACTTATTCATTTATTTATTTATTTATTTACTTACTCATTTATTTAATTAATTTATTTGTTTGTTTATTTACTCATTTACTTATACATTTACTTACTCTTTTATTTATTTATTCACTTATTAATTTACATATTATATATTTATTTATTTATTCATTCATTCATTTACTTATTCATTTATTTATTTATTTACTTACTCATTTATTTAATTAATTTATTTGTTTGTTTATTTACTCATTTACTTATACATTTACTTACTCTTTTATTTATTTATTTATTTATTCATTCATTCATTTACTTATTCATTTATTTATTTATTTATTTACTTACTAATTTATTTAATTAATTTGTTTGTTTGTTTATTTACTCATTTACTTATACATTTACTTACTCTTTTATTTATTTATTCATTCATTCATTTACTTATTTATTTATTTATTTACTTATTTATTTAATTAATTTATTTGTTTGTTTACTCATTTACTTATACATTTACTTACTCTTTTATTTATTTATTCATTCATTCATCTACTTATTCATTTATTTATTTATTTACTTACTCATTTATTTAATTAATTTATTTTTTGTTTATTTATTCATTTACTTATACATTTGCTTACTCTTTTATTTATTTATTGATTCATTCATTTACTTATTCATTTATTTATTTATTTACTTACTCATTTATTTAATTAATTTATTTTTTGTTTATTGACTCATTTACTTATACATTTGCTTACTCTTTTATTTATTTATTGATTCATTCATTTACTTATTCATTTATTTATTTATTTACTTACTCATTTATTTAATTAATTTATTTTTTGTTTATTGACTCATTTACTTATACATTTACTTACTCTTTTATTTATTTATTTATTCATTCATTTACTTATTAATTATTTATTCATTCATTTACTTATTAATTATTTATTTATTCATTCATTTACTTATTAATTATTTATTCATTCATTTACTTATTCATTTATTTATTCATGTACTTACTCATTTATTTTATTTCTTTCTTTATTGATTCACTTACTATTCATATAATTCTTTATTTATTCATTTATTTATTTGTTTGTTTATTTATTTATTTTGATAATAATTGTAACACAAAATATAATAAAAACATAAAAAACTTTATCTCACTCCTGAAAGAGTATAACTCAGGGGCGGATTCCTGAATATTAAATTAAGACGTATATAATACAATTTGTCTTATGTCTCCTACGCAATAAGAATATATAAATTTAAATTTACAATTATTCATTATTTATAAAATCCATACATAATTTCTTAAATTTAATACTAGAACTATTAGAATTGGCAAGATTAGGATATTTAAATGTAAATTTGTTGTATATTCTTGGGCCTAAATTACTACGAGTAACTCTGGAAATGCATGTTATTATTCGGTTGAGAGCTTTTGTCACCCAGTCTGCTCTCAAAAAACCTGAAAGTTAGAATATATAAAACAGTTATATTACCATTTGTTCTGTATGGTTGTGAGGGAGGAACAGAGGCTAAGGATATTTGAGAATAAGGTGCTTAGAAAAATATTTGGGGCTAAGAGGGATGAAGATACAGGAGAATGGAGAAAGTTACACAACGCAGAACTGCACGCATTGTATTCTTCATCTGACATAATTAGCAGTGGCGGCTTCTCAAGGGGGTTGCGGGTTTGTACACCCCCCAATAATGTTCCTAATCTCCCGGCTTTGTTACTATTAAAAATATAATTTTATTTTACAATTTTCATTCACGACTGTCTGTAGCTGGCGTCTTGTTTTTTGCGTCTGCAGGATCCTCCGAGCCTCTTGGTTTGCAAAGACGTTGAAACCTAGGGAAGGTAGTTTATTGTGATGTTCGGCTAATGCGGGGACAGGGGGATTAGAGGCGTGGTCTACTGCTTTCTTCATTGAGAACGGTTTGTCGCACTCCCTGACATGGACACCAACGTCAGTGGAGAAGAAACTAAATTCACTGGGAAAGTATCTGTTTCAACTAGACATTTGTCCGAAGTAATGAGCATGAATAATGTATTCATTCGGCTTGTGCATATTTCGCATATTACTTTCTCAATCTGCATGCACACAAACGGCACAATACATACAGGAGCTTGTATTTTGCTTTAAAGTTGTAAGAGTTGTCGTTCTGACAATAAGTGCTGCTATCTCCCGGCAGTCTACGAAAGCTGCATTTGAATTTTATCAACGAAAACGTTGCACTTGGTACTTGGTAGCATTCTGATGACGATTCTGTGCTCAAATGTTTTTCATGAGGGTGAATCGCAATATAGAGAGCTGTGCCCACGACCCCTTCCACTTTTGGACTTTTTGTATAAATAGGTATGCTTGTATTTAGTCATTTTACTTATTAAGTGCATATAAATTAGCTTTATATGTATATGCCCTCAGGTATACACGGTTTTAAACTTTAAAGTAAAGTATGTTTAACTCCTCTTCGATATCCATTGTGCATCACCATATTTTCAAACCACCAGCCGCCACTGATAATTAGGAACATTAAATCCAGACGTTTGAGATAAGTAGGTCATGTAGCACGTATGGGCGAATGCAGAAAAGCATATAGAGTGTTAGTTGGAAGGCCGGAGGGAAACATACCTTTGGAGAGGCCAAGGCGTAGATGGGGAAATAATATTAAGATGATTTGAGGGAGATGGGATATGATGGTATGGACTGGATTAATCTTATATATTATTTTAATGTACCGAAGTACATATGATATTTACATGCAGATATTCTGCGTCATCATACGATGAAAGAGTAATGGAACGGAGAAAAACTCTCTCCGGCGCCGGGATTTGAACCCGAGTTTTCAGCTCTACGCGCTGATGCTTTATCCACTAAGCCACACGGGATACCCACCCCGGCGCCGGACAGAATCGTCTCAGATTAAGTTCCAACTCTTGGGTTCCCTCTAGTGGCCGCCCTCTGCACTACGTCATAGATGTCTATGAACGTAGGACCGAAGTCCACACATGTGCTGAGGTGCACTCGTTATGAGTGACTAGTTGGCCGGGATCCGACGGAATAAGCGCCGTCTTAAATCACGAAGTGTCTTGGTGGATAAAGCATCAGCACGTAGAGCTGAAAACCCGGGTTTAAATCCCGGCGCCGGAGAGAACTTTCCTCCGTTCCATTACTCTTTCATCGTATGGATTAATCTTGCTTAGGATAGAGATCTAAAGGGGCTTATGTGAGGACGGTAATGAACCTCCAGGTTCTCTGAAAGCTGTAAGTAAGTAGGCCTAAAGGAAAGGTTAAAATATATTTCCTCGCTCATTTAACTTTAACATATTTGTATCCCAAAGTGTAAAGCGCATTTCTGGTACTCGGGACTCTATAGTTTATTTATTTACCGGCACGCCTAACATACACACTGTTTTTTGGGCCATGCATGGGAGGGGAGACCGTAGGAACGAAATATCATGCCCAGGAGAGTATCTCGTATTGTGAGCGCTGCCAACAGAACCTGGAAGGTCCAAGCCGGCTGGGGATACAAGTAGGCCAGACACAGCATCCCCCCTCACTTCATCTGATGATCGATCCCAACTCTTGCTACATTACTGGCCGCTGCTCCCATCTAGCGGCGACCCAGGGAAACACGAGTCAAGGCAAAAATAATATGTTCTGTAATTACCAGGATTCTTCGAAATGAAACGGAGATGCTGTGATTGGCGGTAACTACGTTGTGTGGGTGTTGTGCTTATCTGTGACTGAAGAGGAGGCTCCAGTGAAAAGCTATTTTTGATTGTTGAAATGAGCTGTCTGTTGCGTGGTACCAGATATCCCTCACCTCTCTAATTTTGTGGTTGCCGTCGTCGACGTTATGGATTTTCCGCGAGTCTTCTGTGGTAATTAACATCGACGTTTCAGAGGAAGACGGGTGTAACTAGCGTTTCAGGGACGGCCTCGTAGTCACAAAAGACATCAGGGATTGCTGTCAGTATTCAATATTGTACATAAGTAGTTGGCGGATGTTGATGACTTAAAAATCTACTAAAAATGACCATTAAAATGCCCTTGAACTAATGGAAAAATGGCATGAAATTAAAAGAAAATGACATTTAAATATTATTCACCGTACTCGCACCACAACTTCTTAAGGAGAGAGGATGAAAAATGAGTAAATTAAAAAAAAAATTCTTTAAAATAATCTGTGATATATGTGGAATGCATAGCATACCATTTTGTGGGTATTTGTGCCCTTATCGGTTGTTGAGTCGCCATTTTTAAACTTCCTGCGTTATGGATTTTTAAATCACTCGCCCACTTTTATTGTTGTTTCCGGTAAATTATATTTTCAAATTTTTTTTTCTTTAAAATACCCTTTGATATGTGTGGAATGCATTGCATACCATTTTGTGGGTATTTGTCCTCTTATCACCATTTTTAATCGCCATTTTTAATCTTCCTGCGTTATGGATTTTTAAATCACTCGCCCACTTTTATTGTTGTTTCCGGTAAATTATATTTTCAAATTTTTTCTTCTTTAAAATACCCTTTGATATGTGTGGAATGCATTGCATAAAATTTTGTGGTTATTTGTCCCCTTATCGCCATTTTTAATCTTCCTGCGTTATGGATTTTTAAATCACTCGCCCACTTTTATTGTTGTTTCCGGTAAATTATATTTTCAAATTTTTTTTTCTTTAAAATACCCTTTGATATGTGTGGAATGCATTGCATAACATTTTGTGGGTATTTGTGCCCTTATTGAATGTTGAGACGTCATTTTTAAACTTCCTGCGCTATGGATTTTTAAATCACTCGCCCGCTTTCATCGGTTTCCAGTAACTTTATTTTTTTGCTACATTGCCAGACAAAAATGGATATTATTTCTTAACTATTAAAGATAATGCATGAAATTTAGAACACACATTCTTTAGACTATTAGGAAACTTTTCTCTGGAACAGAATTTTGTTAATTGATTTCATTTTAAAAATACGTCCGTTTGTTTGCAAGAAAGGAAATCAGAAAATTGTTATTGAATTTTAATTGTTTATTTTACAAACGTAGGGATTAATATCAATTTCTGTTACAGACAGTTTGTAGAACATGCTTTTGCAAATACATTGCAAAAAACTGTTTGAATCTATCTTAAAAAACGGTTTAGATATATCGGTTTTAGTACAATCCTGCATTGGTTTTTTTTTTTTCAAATTTGGGCCCCAAATAATTTTTTTTTTTTTTTCAAAATATTTTTATTTGGTTGAGTTGCCACAGCTATGAGCTCTCTACATACAAAACATTAATATTTTACACCAAATAGGAAAAACGTTTTAAAAAATACCATCCTCTCCCCTTAAAAATTAGTCACCTTGTTTCAATGACTGACCTGCAAATCTCGCAGAGAGGAGGCAACTTCCTGAAATTTGGCTAAGATAATAGAAAAGAGCATGCAACAAAATTAAACTTTTAAGGAAAAACTATAGATTTTAGTGAGGGTTTACAATGTGTTTCAATCAGGGGTGGTCCATATCAGTGCCTTCATTCTCCGTCTCCTCCTTCCGCGCTTCACTTTTGTTATCAGATCTTCCAGATGACGGAGTGTGAATGACAAAACAAATTGTGGGCGCACCGTGCATTCTTGCAATCTTTGTGTTCAAAATACAGTCTACTACAGTAAACATCTCTTACGAGTCATGTTGAGGACACAACGTCCTGTCCAGGACATGGTGAAAGTTTCCCTCCTTCCAAACATAAATTATAAAGACACCTTCGTACCGACAAAAGAACAGTAGCGATCAAAGTCCTCTCTTAAAGTAAGCTGCTATCAAGCATTTAATATTACTTCTGCTGTGTGAAGTGAAGCCTTCAGTGGAATGAGGGATGGACTTTAGAGTCTGTTCCAAACTATAAAACTCAAACTTCACTGTTATTCACTTATTCAGTAGGTAATTACTACTGACCTATTTGGTTAGAAAATGATTTAACAGACCTATCGGCAAAGAAGAAAGTAAAATGCATTCCAAATAATCTAAAAGTTCTTTAAAGTATTAAAAATGACCAAAAAAATATAAAAATGACCTATTAGTTCAAAAACGTCAAAAAAATTGCAATATAAGAAATTATCTTTTTACGTTGATATTAACATAGAAAGGATTTCTATATTAATAGGCATCGTCCTAATGTGAAAAATAAGAAGATGACTTTTCATCAACATCCGCCCCCTATACATAAGCGATTATCTGGATGACACATTTGATAACTGGTATGGTCAAGGAGGATAAATTATGTGGCCTCCAAATTCCCCAGACCTGACACCACCCGATTTCTTTTTTTCTGGGATTTCGTGAAGAATGATACGTATGCACAGCGGAGCAAAGATTTTCTCAGCTTTTGAGAAAGTTACCCCTGACATGTTAGACCACACATGGGAGGAATTAGCCTCAAGATATGAACTGTGTCGTGTTCGCAATGGTGGGAATGTTGAGGTCTAATTTGGACAAAACTCCCATTCTTCTAGAATGCATGTACAAATTATTTAACAATAAACAGCAACAGTTCTCATTTTATCACGTTTTTATTTTATATCTTCTCAAACGAATCACCCTGTATAACGAGTTAGTTTTTGATACGCAGAAAATCTGAAAGATATCACAATGAAAGGAAACATCAAATTTCGGTGTAAGCTGTCCTTTAAGTCCACCTATCTCGTTCATTCGTTTTTTGTACATATTCGATACCACACCAACCATTACGAAAATTTCATATGCATTAATAACAACACAAAATCAATATAAACAAAAGAACGTTTATCCCAGAGATCGTGTTAATTTGTTAATCTGGTGGAAGATTCATTTTCACATTATACTAACATTACTCCCAGTAGCTTTATAAAAATATTAACGTTTTAAATATTTGTATTAAGTTGTGCATGTTGAGAGGGCAAGCTAATGGGATTCAAATCTAGGCAAATTCTAGTGCAGGTAATTTCAAAATTCAAGCAAAGTTATTTAAATCCTTCTTTCTCTGTAGCTTCTAAGATATTCTAGAATCTTCATAAACTTTCCGATGCGACCAATTAGGATTTCAAATTAGGTCAAGTATGAATTTAAAATACAACTTGAGCTCCCTTAATTGACTTTCCAGGAACCACTTTCCTCATTCAGCACCGAATAGAACACAAGCGAGGTGGCTTACACAAGGCAGTAAGAGAATAGAAGACCAAGAAAAAAAAATGCTCTGGATACAGTGGGTCCATTATATGCCTTACTGGATTCGTCGGTCATGAACTTTGTCTTCAAGAAGGTTCAGCTATCCAGTTCAAGTATGAACATGAGGCCACACATGCTTGTTTTCTACAATCTACATTACGTTGGCTATACAATCTAGAGAGTCAATTAAGTCACTCGAAAGAACAAGGAATTATGTTATCATTTTGAAATATGTAATATGGGTGTTTGAGAATAAGGTGCTTAGGAAAATATTTGGGGCTAAGAGGGATGAAATTACAGGAGAATGGAGAAAGTTACACAACACGGAACTGCATGCGTTTTATTCTTCACTTGACATAATTAGGAACATAAAAATCCAGACGTTTGAGATGGGCAGGGCATGTAGCACGTATGGGAGAATCCAGAAATGCTTATAGAGTGTTAGTTGGGAGGCAAGAGGGAATAAGACCTTTGGGGAGGCCGATACGTAAATGGGAGGATAATATTACATGGATTTGAGGGAGGTGGGATATGATGGTAGGGACTGGATTAATCTTACTCAGGATAGGGACCGATGGCGGGCTTGTGTGAGAGCGGCAATGAACCTCCGACTTCCTTAAAAGTCATAAGTAAATACAGAAAGTAATAATAATAATAATAATAATAATAATAATAATAATAATAATAATAATAGTAATAATAATAATAATAGTAATAGTATTAATGATAGTAATAATAATAATATTATTATTATTATTATTATTATTATTAATAATATTAATAATCTGGTCAAGATCAAGATACGAGTATGAAAACAAAGAACTGTGAATCAAAACTTTTTTTATTAAAAAAAAAAAAAGAAGTAAAATTTTTTGCAGTGTTTGAATAATATACAGAGTGCCCGGGCTAAAAGTGTACAAAAATAATATTTTGTAATGCGAAATCGGTACAAAAGCTTTCCGAGATTTGTTCTGCCATACTTGCAAGGTCATTTTTGTTTCACCTGCCACGCAAGCGCAGAATCTGAAAGAGGACAGGTTATACATCAGTCGTTTTCTTGTTAGTCGAGATGTGGACGCCACAGCTTAAAGTGCAGTGCGTGCTCTGGTTTGGAGAATTTTATCAGTTAGCTACATGTTTTCAGCGGCATGCTCTAAGGGAATGGAATGTGGATCATATATATATATATATATATATATATATATATATATATATATGTGTGTGTGTATAATATTTTCTGTATATTGCGCTTTACGTTACAAAATTATAATGTACAATTCTCGTACTATGCACTGTTATTTGTGTATACCTTTAGCCCTGTCACACACTATATGAAAGCCACCGGCGTGGCTCAGTCGGTTAAGGCGCTTGCCTGCCGATCTGAAGTTGCGTTCGGGCGCGGGTTCGATCCCCGCTTGGGCCGATTACCTGGTTGGGTTTTTTCCGAGGTTTTCCCCAACCGTAATGTGAATGCGAATCCTCGGCCTCATCTCGCCAAATATCATCTCTCTATCACCAATCTCATCGACGCTAAATTGGCCTTCTATGCCCAAGGTTGCGGGTTTCGATCCCGGGCCAGGTCGATGGCATTTAAGTGAGCTTAAATGTGACAGGCTCATGTCAGTAGATTTACTGGCATGTAAAAGAACTCCTGCGGGACAAAATTCCGGCACATCCGGCGACGCTGATATAACCTCTGCAGTTGCGAGCGTCGTTAAATAAAACATTTTTTTTTTCGACGCTAAATAACCTACTAGTTGATGCAGCGTCGTTAAAATAACCAAGTAAAAAAACTGTATATGAACCTGTAAAGTAGGAACACTATTACGGGCCACCAGCGTCGCTCAGGGATGACAGGAGGCTGCGCTGTGGCATAGGTTCGAATCCCGCTTGGAATGATTAGCTGGTTCGATTTTTTCAGAGGTTTCCTTAATTGTAAGACAAATTTCCGCTAATCCTCAGCAAATAATATTTTTCTGTGATCATTTCCACCCATTCCATATGACCCTACAGACAATACAGCGTCATTAAATAACCAACTGAAATCTATTAAATAACTCGTTATCATTTTACCTCAGAAATAATGTACAGAAATAAACATGATATGGCGTATTTGCACATCTGCTGTAATTGTTACACGTAATTATGTAGGAATAGTAGTGAAAGTAAACAAATGGTGCGAACACAAGGAAAGTCAAATGTCAACAAGTGAAGATGGACAGATAATAGTTCTTTATAATGAACCAATACCTAAATATAGAACTAACTGCCTTATTCATTAAGACTGGCATAATAATTAAAGAGAGAAATGGACAGTGCTTAATAATAGATGTTGCAATTCCGTCAGTTAAAAGCAATATTAGGAAAGGAGCCGAGAATATCTAGAAATATAAATATCTCATAATTGTAATGCATTGTAACTTATATAGGATGCACCATAAGAAATGTCATTAATATCAGGGGGATTATTGTTTAACAAATTTGAAACAAAAAAACGTTTAATACAATTCTGCACGTTTTTGCTTCCTTTTCGAGATGATAATTGTTTTACATGAAACATTTCATAGCGTGTTTTGGGAAAGCCATTGATTGAATTCCCAATATACCGAGTCAATTTAACAGAACAGTTTATTGTGATAATAAATGAATGAAAAAATTTCAGTTTTTTTCTTTAAATGTGCAGAAATTTAATCCAAAGAAACATAACATTGTAAAATTATTTTGCACAACGAAAAGTTACATTTGTTTGGATCAAATTTCTGCATATCTGAAGGACAAAAATACAAGTATTTCAATAATTTATTGTCGCAATACAGTTCTATCTTAAATTCGCTTTTCCAAAATACATAATGAAATGTTTCATATAAAAATGTATCTCGAAAAGTAAGCAAAAACGAGCAAAATTGTATTATTTTTTTTGGAATATCTAAAAAAAAAAATAATAATAATAACCCCCTGAGATTCCCGAAACGAAAGTCGTGTTACGAATTTCATGTATTCATTTCAAAATATGTATAAAAATGTTTCAGGAAACACATCATCATTACAGAATTACAAGAAAGAGCCCTCCTTGTAATTGTGCAGGTGCAGTCTTTTAAACGAACATGAACAACGCTGTATAATAATCGGTGTCACTAAGATGACTAAGATATGTTAATTGTATTCATTACAGTGAAAATCATGATGTATTCCATTCTGTGTCTTCTGTTTCCTTTCTTGTCTAGCACTTTCCCCTCCTGTACAATAAATAAAAATATATTAGGCCTATCTGATTCTATCAGCAACTAATTTTGTTTTTATTTTCTCTAGTTTCTTGATTAATATTCTACTTTTTATTTGGGCTTACTCGCTTTAAACCTTAAATATTTGACACTTTTTTTTTACCTTTTGCGCCAGATCACTTCCCCGCGGTATTTAAACGATTATTTTCTTGTTTACAATTTGCTAACACTCACTTCCATATAATAATAATAATAAACAGATAAAATTCATGAAAAGAGACTAGTAAAGTGCTTTCTGTGGAGTGTAGCATTGTACATGGACATTATGACAAAGTGAAGAGAAGCGAATAGAAGCATTTGAAATGAAAATATGGAGAAGAATTGAGGGTGCGAAATGGACGGAATAAGAAATGAACTGTGTTGGAAAGAGTGGAAGAAGAATAATGATGCTGAAACTGATCAGGAAGAGAAACAGGAATTGGTTGGGTCACTGGCTGAGAAGAAACTGCTGAAGGATGCACTGGAACGAGTAGTGAAGGAGAGAAAAGTTCGGAGCAGAAGAAATCATATGATAGACGACATTAAGATACATGGATCACATGCGGAGACAAAGAGGAAAGCAGAATATAGGAAAGATTGAAAGAAACTGAATTTTCCGTGAAAGACCTGCCCTTGGGCAGAAAACTATAAATGGATGAATATTAGAACAGTTAACTTCTTCAATTTTAACACTTCCAATTTTGATGTTCGTGGGAAAGTTTGACGTTTTACTTACAGCCAATGATTTAGTCTTCTTAACATTTATTTTCAGCTTTTTTTTGTAATTTATTTATTTATTTATTTATACAGAAAACCTTTGGATCGCCCCTGAAAGAGTACAACTCGTGCTCAGGGGCGGATTCTTGAATTGAAATTAAGAAGTATATAATACAATTTGTCTTATGTCTACTACGCAATAAGAATATATAAATTTAAATTTACAATGGTTCAATTTTTTATAAAATCCATACATAACTTTTTAAATTTAACACTAGAACTATTATAACTGACAAGATTAGAATATTTAAATATAAATTTGTTATATATTCTTGATCCTAAATTACTACTATGATTAAATACTGTAGCAGTGTTGCATTTTTGTTCAAACAATCTTAAAGAATTCATACCTTTTGTTTCATAACTATGAGAATACAATACAAAATTATTTCGATTTTTTGTATGAATTTTATTAGTACAGTATAATACATTTATCTTATTTTAAGAACATCAAAGTCTAAAAAGAATTTTTGAGATGGAAAATCAGTAGGTTTATGAAGACATATTTAATCATTTTCTTCTCTAGTAAATAAAGTGGATTAAAATTGGATTTAAATAAGCTACCCCATCCTATAATTCCATACATAATTACCGACTGAAATATAAGTATATTGTGCGTAATAAACTTATTGATAAAACAAAATAATATATTACTTTACGTAATTTATTACAAATGTAATTGATGTGTTGGTTCCATTTTAAATGATTGTCAAAAATTATGTCTGAATACTTAACTTCATAGGACTCCTTAATAATTTTGGACATTAACACTGTATAAGGCAACAATTATAGTTACGTAATTTAATACTTAATATAGGCGTAGGAGGTTTTTTACATTTTTCAGATAATGAGAATGGAATAATTATGGTTTTATTTTCGTTGATAGAAAGATAATTTATTTTTTATTAATTTAAGTCCATTATTTGAATTATTATATGCATCATACCAGTTTTTTCCACCAAAAAGCAAAACTGTGTCATCTGCATAAGAATAATGAACACCATTGTATTGTTGTAAGTCAATTTTTAATAAGTCATTAATATATATATTAAAATAAAATAGGGCCTAGAACTGTGCCTTGGGGAACACCTAATAATTCAAAATAGTATTTGTAACATTGTTTCCATATCTGTCTCATCGCTATACTAGAATCTTGTCTGTTATGTTACGTTCGTTTACAGTTACCCGTATCGGAGAGTTATGCGGGGAAACTGGAATCGAACTGTGATTAAACCCACCATTAGCTTATTAGCTATGTATTTCCGCAGACCACACACAGGTAAGCCTTGGCATAAATTGACTTCCTTTGTTTACAATTATCGTAACGCACAAAACTGTCCCTATCATGTTGGCTCTTTGTGTGATCTGTTGTCTCTTCCTGTTATGCAAAACTGGGTGCGTTCCCAACTACATACAGATCTGAAAACTTTTACACAGCATTCACTTGCAGAGCTCCTATTCAATTTTAGAATATATGATTCCTAGAATTTACTGTCTGCAGCGTGCAGATGCTACTATAGAATTACGATGTATCTATTGTTTTTACACCAGACGTTGATGGCTAATTTTCTACTGACGTTTCACAGAATTCTGTTCGGCCTATCACACCCGAACGAAAGGCTTGCATAGATAACTAGGACCGTTGTTCATCAATCTTTGTCTGGAGAAGCTCCGTCATATCTCCTGCGCTTGGCA
The DNA here is from genome assembly GCF_040183065.1 of Periplaneta americana. Lineage (NCBI taxonomy): Eukaryota > Metazoa > Arthropoda > Insecta > Blattodea > Blattidae > Periplaneta > Periplaneta americana. The sequence continues at coordinate 171,045,727 of NC_091122.1, read as the reverse complement.
ACAACGTTACGCTGTTTCACAACTCCTGTACCTTGAAACAAGATGTAAGCTCTTAATTCTCGTTTCAATGTCATTCTTAACTACTGAATATTTAAAAGGACAGAAAATAAAACTTGAAGTTACCTCTTTATACAATGGAGCAGGAACTTTGAGATCTATATATTTATAGTCAGTGTTCAGCTTCGATTGGAAGCTTTCGGCACTTGTTTTCACGTTCACGACCTCATTCGTGTGTTTCCCGACCTTAACCAATGACAGACGATTTTACTGGTTTAATAATTTGTGGTACTTTCGAATGTCTGAGTTTCGCAGTTAGTATTGTATTTTTTTTTAATTAGTCACTTTTTAAAAGTGAGTATTATTTTGTCACGTGACTTCGAGAATTTAAATACAGTTACACTTACTTTCCTATCAAATGAAAAGGCTACTGCTTAAGATAGAAGAGAACATAACTTTCCCTTCTCTGCAATTTATTCTTTTTTGACTTAAGCGTAAGCTTATGTCTGTTGTTCGCTTAGAAATCCTCAGAAGTTAGTGAATAAGTGAGTTTTTCAGTGAGTGATTAAGTCAATCATTGAGTGATTAAGTAAGTCACTCAGGAAGTAATTGAATCTTTTAGTAAGTGCTTGAGAGAGTGATTTAATGACTGAGTGATTAAGTGAGTCTTTCAATGAGTGATTGAATGAGTGAGTGAGTCTTTCAGTGAGTGATTGAGTGAGTGAGCGAGTCTTTCAGTGAGTGATTGAGTGAGTGAGCGAGTCTTTCAGTGAGTGATTGAGTGAGTGAGCGAGTCTTTCAGTGAGTGATTGAGTGAGTGAGCGAGTCTTTCAGTGAGTGATTGAGTGAGTGAGCGAGTCTTTCAGTGAGCGACTGAGTGAACGAGTCTTTCAGTGAGTGATTGAGTAAATGAGCGAGTCTTTCAGTGAGAGATTGAATGAGTGAGTCTTTCAGTGAGTGATTGAGTGAGTGAATGAGTCTTTCAGTGAGTGATTGAGTGAATGAGTCTTTCAATGACTGAGTGATTGAGTGAGTCTTTCAGTGAGAGAGTGATTGAGTCTTTCAGTGAGAGAGTGATTGAGTCTTTCAGTGAGTGAGTGATTGAGTGAGTCTTTCAGTGAGTGAGTGATTGAATGAGTGAGTCTTTCGGTGAATGAGTGAGTGAGTCTTTCAGTGAGTGATGGAGTGATTCTTTCAGTGAGTGATGGAGTGATTGAGTGAGTCTTTCAGTGAGTGATTGAGTAAGTGAGTCTTTCAGTGAGTGATTAAGTGAGCGAGTCTTTAAGTGATTGAGTATTTCAGTGAGTGAGTGAGTCAGTGAGTGTTAGAATGAGTGAGTCTTTCATTGAGTGATTCAGAGAGTAATATAATGACTGAGTGATTGATTGAGTGATTGCGTTTTTCAGTGAGTATTTGAGAGAGTGATTCAATGACCCAGTGATTTAGTGAATGGGTTTTTCAGTGAGTGATTGCATGAGTCTCTCAGTGAGTGATTTAGAGTGATTCAATCACTGAGTGATTGAGCCTTTGAGTCTTTCAATGAGTGATTTAATCAGTGGTTGAGTGAGTGAGTCAGTGGTGGAGTGATTGAGTCAGTGGTTGAGTGATCAAGTGAGTGAGTAATTTAGTGATTGATGATTATGATGATGATTGTTAGGGGTAATCAAAGATCCTCCACCATTCTACACTCAGAGAATTGTTGATCACAGGGATTTTGGAATTGTAAAGTTATCCCACCTGTACATATAACGGCATTAGTAGCAGTAGGGATGCCATTCCTACGTGCCAGCCGCCTTCACCCCCAAGGAAATGCCCCTGGTACTCATTTCTGTTACAGGCTTAGTAAATCCTAGGGACATAGTGAGGCTGGAAGGATTAGATCAATGGAGAAAATCCATGACCCATTGGTAATCGAACCTGCTATCTTTCGACTTGCAGCGTTACGCCAAGTACAATTAGTTGTATTTATTCGTAGTAAGATAAAGAAACAAATTCATACGCATTTCATTTGTTCCAGGAATATAAATAAACTTATTTCTTGGTAACTGTTGATATAATCTCTCTACAAGAAATTGGGTCACAACTGCAGTGCCGTTTCTTACAACCACAGCCTTCGTAAACAGTTTAATCATTTCTTGAAACAAGCGGTATCACAATCACACCTATTAACATTATCGCACACTCCATTTCAATTAAATATAATTGAAAGTCATGCATTTAAACTCTTTGGAGAAAGGAAATGCTGTTATATCTGGGGAAAACGGTATGACGCCTCATCTCGTCATATCAGTGCGCTTCTGTGTCTATTCCAAGGCCTTCTGTGGTGAAAGAGATGAGACTTCATTCAGGAGATTTCTTCGCATCAAGAAAACGAGAATATCACCATAGAAACGGAGAGAATTTCTGCACTGAGATTATATTCTGAATGTGTGCTGTAAATGCAAACCTCTTCAATATAATATGTAATATTATATCCAGCTTCTGAATGACTCCCATTGCCTCGGCTGTGAAACTCCTTTTCATGGAATATTTATTACGCGTCATTTCTAAGTACGTAGTCAAGGGTTCTTTCTCTGATGGTGTGCTCAAACCATCGACTGTTCGTTGTTTTACTACATAATCTATGAAGGCCATTCTTGTAAAGTTTTGTTGCCAGTAAAATTGATCACTTTTTCACAGTATTATGTGTCAAAATTAAGAGTGTTAGGTAAAGTGATTAGCAAAACAGAGACTGAATCAGATTAAAACTGAAAACTTTCCAGAAATGCCTCCGGGAACCTACATGAGCATTTTGGGATAGGCAATGCACTGGTGTTTGGTTTCTATGCTGTATGCAGTAATAGTAATATGCGTTACAAGAGCGGTATGTTGACGTTTTCATGTTCGAGGAAAAGATTGAAAAAGCGAAATGTAGTTGAACTTTTTTAATTTCCGAGAACATGAAAACAAACATACCGCTCGTATATCGTACATTATTTTGTGCGAAGATCGTTTATTACATACCTGAAAGAGGGATTTCTAATTAGCTGCAATGAAATCTCCATCTTGGTTTCTGTTCAATGACGGCAACTTTAAAAACTAAAATATCTATCTTCAATATTGTTGCTGCAAAATGTTTTCTGTGTTTACTATACTCCAGCAGGCCGTGATATACGTCTGTCTTTTTTTCCCCCAGTCTATAAATGCGAACTTAAAACAAACGGTAAGGTTATGTAATGATTTATTTTTCATTTTAATATTTTAACGATATTATTTATATAGGCCTAACATATTGCAGTAATAACATCCGAATCTGGAATCTTGTTGATTTTTTCACGGCTTCCTTAATGTTACTTGCATCAGGAATGCAATAACTTTTGTGGAGTAGTAGAGTTTACTTAATTTTTGCAAATATTTAAAAACAATAATTAACAGTGCAATTTAGGTGAAATTGCAGTGGTAAGTTTCCAATTTATAATTATTACTATGTTAAACGTCTCTAAAAATATGTTAAAAGCCTAAAGCAGTAAAATTAATGTCGCGCTTAAACGGTAAGAAGAGGGAAATTGTTATGTGTGTTACGTTGGGAATACTGAATGTAGTATGTCACACTTACCGCGTATTGGTTTTGTGCGGAAAGCAAGCAAATACGCACGATCTCGCACAAAAATACGCTGCCGGCATATTAGTTGAAATTGCGTTGAGATCTCACGTCACAACTACCGCCCTACAGCATCAACTGATACATGATGTTTTTATGTTTTAAATGAATGCACCGTAAATTCATCGTACACCAA